>NC_051164.1:97973033-97997292 GCF_013339745.2 Dermacentor silvarum | reverse complement strand
TCTCGGTGAGTTCGGAGAGCTCGTCCACAGTGATCCTCTAGTTACTTTTCACGAAACCACATCACATTACAGAGGGGATAGGCAGAGTTTTCCCTTCCCCCATCATAAGCTCAACAGATCACAATCCAGCACACTCCGCATGCTCCAGACGGCTCTAGGGGATTTCTGAACATGCTCCAACCCGACACTGATCCATTCTGCCCAGATTGTGGCAATGAATTTTGCTCATTAAATCACATGATCTGGCATTGCCCTAGTGTTACAGGATTTTAACCAAGGAGAGGACTGGACGAAGGCCATCACAGACCCCAGACAACACGTCCAAGCTCCTGGCTGTCCAGAGGGCCCGTGAACGAGCGGAGAGGCACGGCGTCTCTGTTCCGACATGGGACTAACCAACGGCTGGGTAGGAACCTACCTAGCAGGGCTTAGAATTTCTTGGTGAGAATTTCCGCGAGCGTTTCACTCCGTTCGTTTCGCTTTTACTCTAGCATGTCTACGAATTCGGTGACCCCAGCCTTTTTGGTGATAGCGGTGTGATCGCAATCGAGTCTTCCACCTTGCGCATAAGGGAAGGGGATTCAAATTCCTTCTCCTCGTTAATCGGGTCCTTAGAAGGGCCGGTCTGTGCGTTGTCCGAAGCGTTCTGCGCGCGCAGAGCATGTTGTGCGAGGTCCGGAGGCTGCGTTGCTGTGAGGTCTCCGTACCCGCGCCTTGACTTTTGAGCTTAGTAATCTTGCTTTGAGGGTCTTGTTCTCGGCGATTACTATTTCTAGCATCTGCCCGATTTTAGTGATTTCTGCCTGGTGGACTACCTGGCCCGGAACTGTGGGGGAATCTTTCTTGTGAGACTTAAACGGAGCAGTATGGGATTACGCTGTAGTCCAGCTCACATTGTTTCCTTGCTCGATGCCTCCGAAGGGTCGATGCTCGTGCCCCTGGACGCCGATCTTAAGTGATGGTGCGCCCCACATGACGCCGACCGTGAGTGTCGCCGGTCTTGAGTAATAGAGTTTCGTCGTTTCGACTTGGATCTTGAGCGGTGTTGCGGCTGGCATTTTCCCACAGCCTCTCCGTTCCATGCCTCGTGCCTTTGCAGGTGGGGGAAGGAGCTTTAACTATCTTTCGTCCCTCCTCCCTTTTCTTCTTCCCCGCCAGGGACCCTGCGCAGCAGCTGGGGTGTCGTCGTCGCGTTTGGATGGCTGATGCATTGGCCAGCGCAATCCTGCCTTTGTTCTTTCGCCCGCTGCCTTTTCCGAAGGAGATATTTGCGGTTTTTTGAATTTTCTGTCTCCCGTAGGGTGCCTTCTTCCGCACACTGAGCACGTGGGGTCGCACTGGTGGGCTTGTTATAGATTTTTCTCGCCACATTGGGGCATTCCTTGTTTTCTTGCGCCGGGCAGACGTCTATGCGACGCCCCATCTTGCCGCAGGCGGAGCATATTTGGTGTTTCTTCTTGTGCACCTAGCATCTCTACACCGCAATGTGGTAATAGGCGTAGTAGGGCACCTTTTCACCCTCGAAGACAATGACCATTGAATTTGTCTTGCCCATTCTTCATGCTTAGAGAATGGTTGGGTTTTTTCTTACATATTAGTCTTCCTGTGATGTCTGTTTCTGAGTCGTAGTCGGGCCATGTTGTGGATCACCCCCTTGTTTGTGCCTTCAGGCGACGCTACATATGCACTGAGCTCGTAGGTTCTGCCCGCCAGGCGAAGTTTCGATATGGAGTTGTATTTCGTTGCCTGGGCCATGCTGGGCGTGCTGGGAATGACTACGTTCTTCTCCGGATTGGTACGGAGGAGATCTGCTGCCGTTTCTTGTGCCGTCTCAGTCGCGTAGCCCTGCGGATCTGATCGTAGTAACGTCGAGGCCCTACCGAGGTCTCAGGATGAGCTTTATATCTTCCCGCGGGAGGAAAGGCTGCCGACGCAATGTCAGTCTGTGGCGTTTTTTCCGGCTCGTTGCTCGGGCGCCGGCATATTCCTTGGTCGTATTCTTCGCCGTTAGGCTTAGCGGGAGAGGGCTGTCTTGCTACGTTGTCAGTGGCCCGTGAGCCAGCCCGCTTCTGCTGCGAATTCCTCCGGTGAGATATTTTTTTTTACCTGGTACTTCGACGTAATCCATGGCGGAGTCCGGTGGCCTTGGGGCGTCGGGGTTAGGCCTACGGCCACCGCCGATACCGCGCTGCTGGAGAGGGAGAGAAAAAAAATTCTCGTTTGCTCTCCGCCGTGCGTTTGCTCCCCGTGAAAGCGCGCGTGCCTCGCGCACTTTCACTCGCACATGCAGCATACGGCGCGCGGCGACGATTTTATCGCCGTTTGACTTTATACGGAACCTCACGGTGACGGCGACGACGACGCCGACGGCAGAAATCAGCTTGGAGTGTCCATATAATTGCTATCACAATAAAAAAAACTATTTTCATGCTGAGTGGTGTGGTGAAAAGGCCCTCAGTTGACAGCCTCGCTTGCGGCATTCTTCAGTGCAGCACTGATCAAAGCCGCAAGGTACCGTTGGTCGTCGGCGCTGGTGGCTTCTGTAAGCCACCCGGCATGGGGTGATTTGTAGGGGCAGGCAGGGGAGGTGGGGGTGGAGCCCTGCTCCTCGTTAGCGTTGTGGAGCGTCGATCTGCCGAGATGAAAATTAGCCGCCCCGGGCCAGCTAACGGTCGGATCTTCGAGATTTTTGTGTCCTCTGGTGGGGAATACCTTCGGGCACTTGATGCCGTGGTCCTCTTCGAGGTGTGTGTGAACATTACGCCTCCAGAGTTGGTTTTTGCGGAGCCCGTCCGAAGCGCGTGTACTCCGCGTCGCCCCCTGGTGGCGTCTGGTGGCATCTGGGGTGGCGCTCGACCACAACAGCTGCAGCAGCGCCCGGAAAGTCAGGAGAACAGCCAAATAAAGCTTCACTTTAAAAACCTCCGACGTACCACACGAGCTCTTACACATCCGTGTGGGTCAGACCTCCCTGGTTGGTTAACCCGGCAAAATGTTACACACACAAAATGCGCGGGAATCCGAGTGTATGCAGAAGCTGCCGCCATCATATCATCTATAGCTTGCGAAGCTTAGGACCGCTCGATAACCACGCCGCGCGCTCGCGACGATGCTTCCAACATTTTTTAGTTATCTAATGAAATTATTATAAAATTACAAAGCACACGCCTATATATTTCACGCATTGACTCTATCATCATCATCGCAGACTGTAAACAAACACGAAGGCGCGGTAGGTCGAAAAAAAGTATACGACAAATGACAGTTTATTTTGTATTAAGCATAAATTCCTTATTTCAGAAAAGAGAAGGCCGTCCAAGGGAATTTTTTGTTTGCAACCAGATTTTTATTATTCTGAATAAAAATTTTTTTACAGGGGTCCGTGGTTTATCAACTACGATCTTTGAGAGAGTTCTGTGTTCATGGGCATATATAGGTATAAAATATACAGACGACGAATCTTCTTGACGTGATTTCATTATGCTACAGTTAGAAAAATCTCGCTGACGCAAGAACACCAATAAAGTTCGCCGCTCGGTGCCCAGCCAAACAGTTGATCAAGACTCGTGTCTGTATGTACTGCTTAATGAACACCTCTCGGTTACATTAAAGCATAGTAATTAGTATGCACGTATCGTGCGATGTTTATGTGATGGCGTAATTCGTGACGAACGTGGTACGCAATGTACATTTACAATGGGCCCTGCGCACTGACTTTCGATAAATTTACATGGACATTTACAGGGCCTCTAAAAAATTCAATTCATGCACTTGGACAAATTGGCTACATACGTTTAAATTGCTTCCTAGAAAGGACAGCAGCCAGACACAACAGCCCGCGTGCTTTTCTGCAGTACACAATCTGCATCCAGCGTACTTAGCAAAACCCGCAGGCTTTGTCCTGCGGAGGTCCTTTTGCAATCCGAAACCATGCACACTAATACGTCCGCAGGTGATTTTGTGCGGACGTCAATAGGATTTTTATTTCCGGACAAAAATATCGCCCTGACTATTAGATCTTCTAATCGTCCGTCGAACGTCCGCCATCGGCTCTGGACGTTCGGTTATTTTCCCGGACGTCCTGCGGAGACTCGTCCAATAGTACGTTTGGGCCACGGTCTCCAACGTGGAGCCGGCATAAAGGAACGTGAGAAACAAAAGTTACACATTTCCTGCTATAAAAAAAAAAACGCGCACATAATAACATATATTTAGATTGGAATGAGACATACGCAAGGTAACTTTTCTTTTGCGGTTATTGAGCATTATACCTTTTAAAGCAAATTTTGGGCTGCGACAGACGTTGCGTTGCATCTACATTTGATTTCGACTATGCCGTCGCAAGCCCCTCGCTGAGGAACTCCTCTCAACAGTGAAATTTCATGTCTGAAGGGAACCAAGCTAGGTTACTGCAGAATCTGCGTCCGCTTAGTGCCATGGGAACACGTGAAAGCAATCACAACCATGGTTTACAAGTACGTGCCGCTCTCATGGTCGTATTTTTGGAACCACGTAAATGTTTGTGCAAAGGTTAACTATGACATGCCGAAACACCGGGAGTCTAAGCACAAGAATAAGTTTGTTACGTGTGCCCGTAAACTTGTGCATTCACGTTACCTCTGAATTATGGGGAGCGACACATCGGCCGATCAGTCACAAGTACCAGCGATAGATCAAGAGATCACAACATGGTAGCAAAACTGGCCGTCTCTGGTAATCTTGCCATGCACAGTCGACAGCTCTAAAGCACTGTTGTTGTTGTTGTCGTCGTTGTCGTTGTTGTTGCGGCAGCGGCAGCAGCAGCGGCAGCAGCAGTAGCAGCAGCAGCAGTAGTAAAACTTTATTATATTCAGAAACCGGACAGTCTCCTACCCCAGTCCACAGAGGGGGTAGGGGGTTAAAGACGAAGTTTGTCCAGCAGGGTGGTGCCCCTATTCCAAGGCCCCACTAGCACGGGCCATCCGCTCAGCTCGTTGGATCAGTCGTAGCTGGTCTTCCAGGGCCGGGCTAGACAGCAGCGCCTCCCATTCGTTCCACGTGCCGTTTGTTTCGTGTTCTTCTCCGTGTTCTGCACACTCCCACGTGATGTGAAAGAGTGTTGGTGTTGCTCCACACCACGGGCATATGTCTCTGTATGCCGTGGGGTAAATCAGGTGGAGTGTGTGCAAATTTATGTAGGTGTTCGTCTGTAATCTTCGCAACACGGTTGCCTCCGCAGCGCTGAGTTTACCGTGTGTGATCTTTCTATTTTCTCTGAAGTATTTCAGAATTGTTGCAAAGCAAAGGTCTAGGGGTGTAGGATCCTCTATTGCAGAGTCTCGGGCGGCACGGTGATTTGTAAAGCCTCGAGCCGCCTCGTCCGCATGCAGGTTCCCGGTGACGCCCTCGTGCCCCGGTGCCCTGGTCACAGTTTGGATGCATTGAACCGTGGGGTCCCATCCAGCCCCGACAAGCACCCCTGTGTTTTGGGATTGACTACTCACAACACAATTGCGTAAGGGGTTCTTTTCGTAATCTTAAAGAGAGAGAGGAATTTGAGTATCTTACCGAGGCTCTGTGACCAGTGAGATGAATGCGTGACGGGAATACCGCGTGTGTATTTAAATTTTGTTCTTTTAGCGCCTTCTGATGTTGTTGGTCTCCTATATCTGGATAAAAGAAGTAATTCTGGGTTCTTACAAGCCAGAACCACGACCTTACTATATGAGGCACGTCGTAGCTGGGGACTCGGTATTAATTTTGACCTTCTGGGGACGACGATAATCGTCTGTTCTTTAAATAAAGTTTATATATTTCTCTTCTGGGGTAACTTGACGTGCGCACAATGTAGTTACCGCGATCGTTGAATAAATCGATCGCAATATGAGTAATATGTCATACTTTATGTTTGAATATATACAAATAGTCGATATCTTCTAATAGAGCCTTTTCAAATTGAATAATAATCGAATAGCGAATACTTTTAGACACGAAATTTCGAATTTCGCTCGCCCTAGTTTCAAGCCAAGCGTTCGTTTCACCATGTCATGGCCGCTTCGCGCAAGACAGTTTCATGATTAATTCTGGGGGCCACATGAAGGGAAGAGAAATTACAAAGATCGTCATAAATAGTATTGTTCGCATCGTGTGAATTCAGAAACTGGGATTCACTGGACTCTGATTTTCGTGTGTTCGTTTTGCAGTTGTCGTCCAAGAGAGAATCTCGAGAGAACTATACAGGCGATTTCCAAGCGACTGCTCTCTGACGTCAGAGCACAACGTTCAACAGCTATACGATGAGTGCGCCGTCTTCGACACCTCAGGCGCTGGCCCTGGCTGACCTGACGTCGGAGTTGCTCAGCATATTTGAGTGCCCTGTGTGCCTCGACACCATCATGCCACCCATATTATTGTGCATGAACGGCCATCTGCTTTGCTCAACGTGTGGCAAAGATATCGCCGCGTGCCCACTTTGCCGGGCAAATATCAGTAAGTTTCCCCACTTACGGGTCGTTTTTGTGCGCATGTATGGAATTGTACGCTCCAGACAGCGATTTTTATTACAGGTGCATATATTCACAATTCTGTAGACAAGCGCCGCGCATTGTAAGGTTACTGAGGCATATTTTAGAAGTTGCAGAATTTCTACCAGACCCTCCCTGCCCATCAAAAGTTCACATATAGCGAGTATGACTGTTCAGAAATTTCAATTTGATAATAAAGTCGCGCTCTAAATGCAGACATGGTGACATCGACATCATCGTGACGTCATGATGTAGAGCTAAATGTGCTGACGTCATGTATAGCCAAGGCTGGATGATGATCGACAGTGTCACGTGCGTCTCCTTTTGCTGCGTCCACGAGTGGCATCATCAGCTATTGCAAAAACGGAGTGAGCCAATAAATCATGCAAGAACGGAGTGAGCTAATGTGTCACTTCCTTGGCAGCAAAAGTGGCTCGCAGAAACAAGTATTATGTTTAATTGTTTATGATGTTCTGACGCTTGTCAGTGTGTTTTAGAGAGTGTTTAGAATTTTATCTGAACATAGCTGCTCAACTCAAGGCAAAAGAGGTCATAAACCAACTTCTCTGGGAACCACGTACGAGGGCCGCACTTCTTAAAGTGTGAGACGTTGCACCTTCCGATTGCGGAAAGACAGTTTGTTGAGTGTCGATGGTTTCGGTCCTCCGCAAGTGTATTAGTGTCACTTCTATATTTGAAGACAAAAGGCGCATCTTGTTGGAATACGAAAATATCAGTTTCGCCATAATTATGGGCGAAGCAATGACGGCGATACCAACATCCTAGAATAATTTCAAATTTTATTAAATTTGGGGGTTTTATGTGCCAAAACCGCGATATGATTATGAGGCACGCAGTACTGGGAGACTTGCGCCATCGAATATAATTGCGCAATAAAATAAAATGTGCTAGCAGAGTTCCAAAAAAGATACGCCAGTTGCGAGGCATTTTAGGGATGTTTTTGTGTGTGTATTTGTGAAAGACCTAGGATGAGGCGGGAAAAAATCTGTTGACAGGAGCACTCTGAGTCATCTTTTTGTGTTCTTCTCTGCACTAACAATTGCGCGCAGCCTTACGCTGTTATGCGAGGCCGAAATAACGCCCCGGAGGCAGACTCGCTCGAACGGCCTTTGCTCTCGCCTTGACGGTCTCATTCTTCCGCAGGCAATGTCCGTGCCTTGGCTATGGAGAAAGTGGCAGAAAGGCTTCCCTACCCGTGCAAGTACTCGGAATATGGCTGCCCCACTCAGCCACTTCTTATTGCAAAACCAGATCACGAGAAGACGTGTGCTTTCAGGTTGGGTTTGCTCATTGACATGCTCCCTCTTCTCGGCGATGGTTAAATGTCCCATGTTCATCTGTTGCCCGAGTTCTTAAGTATGGCCATTTCAAAATTGCGGCAGCTGCGCATCGTAGATTAAATATCCTATGGCCTCCAAGCGAATGAGTGCAGTTTTGGGGCTCTAAACTTAGTATCGTGTGCCACTGAGCACTGAGAGCTGTCTTCCTTGTTCTATTAATTTCTATAGGGAGTTATGCTTGCTTTTAACACTGGTTCGTGAATGCTCTTGCTTTAAAGTCTATTTCGCCGTATATATGTACCTCCGAGATCTGCAGGCGCAACAAAAAGACAGGGAAAGACACAGCGGCCATTCACCGAATGCATGCTTCGTGACTCCACAAAGCCGCAGCCGTATTGTGTTCCTGTACGTATGTGGCTCCCGCAAGAAGCCAGAATCGCGCGACCGTTTTCCGTGTGCCGCTTGCTCCGCCAAGAGCCATCACGTGCATGGTCAAAAGGGGCTCTGCTGCGTTTCGGAATGATCCTGCCGATCAAGCGCTGTTCACATCGTCACTCAATGTTCGTTTCCTTCCTCCGTGGTGATATCGTCAGCTTCCGCCTCGGTGCAAATGTTCGCAAGTGTTTTACACCGTGCGGAACTGGTGAAGTTGCGAAGTCGCCGTGGGGCGATGCGCTGATAGGTCTGGCAGTATGACGCGCTGCAGCGCGTTCAACTGTCCTAAACGAAATAAAAGCTATAGTACTCCAGTCGTTAGTATCCACTTCCACCATGGTATCGACATAGTGGCGGAAGCCAATGGATGAGCACACTTATTAGACAGCTTTAGTATAGCGTACAGCAGCGAACGCAAAGAGTTAGCGTTGGCGTTGCGTGCACCACACTGCGCATGCGCTGTACTTAAACAGTGCTGGAGCTCTTACTTATGCTATTTTCGAGATTTAGCGGTGAACGCTACACGCAAGGGGAGCCTTGCGTATACGGCAACATGGTGGCGCTAGTCTAAGTGAGAGCTGCCCGCTTCAGATCTATCGACACGTCGGCCTGCACTGTTCGGCTCATTCGAAGGCGCGGATCCAGGGGGGATGTCCGGATGTCCTGACCACTCCACCCCCCCCCCCCCTCAGATTTCTTCATCGCCCCTCGCTGACAGAGTGATATGGCCCTGTCGCAAAAAAATATGGACCACCAGCGTTCTTAACCAGTATTTTTCGCGAGTAGCTGTGGTAGCGGCCATGCAGAAGTAAAGCGAGCTCGCTCACAAGCTTAGCTGTTTTCCGTAGGGGTGTGGTGTCGCGACGTTGCAGTTCTTTTTTTTTTTTTTTAATAAACACCTTGGACCTCCTGGGACCGGCCGTGCCTTACTCGTCCCGTTGGCGGCGTCGAACGAACGAGGGGACGTCCATTTTGTCAAGCACGCCGATGTCCGCGCGAGCGCCTTCGCGCCCGAGTAACTTATTTCCCCCTCGTGGTGTTATCGGTTGCCTCGTATACCGTTACCTGGAAAAGCCAGGTATGCGGCGTAGCGCACGGGTTCACGCCGGAGAAAAAAAAAAGATAACAAATCGGAGAGGCGTCGAAAGCAGCAACGTGAATACAGACAACCTGAACACAGATAGCGAAAGCGGGCCGTGCAATAGCGGAGAATGCGTCGAAGGACCATGAGTCCGAGGAAGAACGTCGCCGTCTGCAGTCGCTCACGCCGGGTCAACTTCAGGAGGAACTTCTTGCCGCGCCTACTCTCGGCGGCAACATGCCACAGTTCAGCACGCGCCCAGCTCTGAGCTCACTACAAAATCTTCTAGTACACTGTAGCCTGACCAAGCAGAGGCGCGCAGGGCCGGACCAAGCTGTTGTCTCCTGTCAGAGTACCCCAGTGTACAATGTAATCTTGATCAACTAAAACAGCAAATAGATCAACTTAATATGGCCCCCTGCTCTTCGGAGTTCGTCCGTCTGCCCTTCAATACCGCGTAGCGACTGCGCGGAATTTGGCGCTACAATTGGGAGATTGCGTTGCCAGTTCCCCTTGCTCCCGTTTGCAAGATACGCATTTGGTGCCGTAGCAAACGTCGCCCCGCCTCCCTCCCTCCCTCCCTCCCTCCCATACCCCCACGGCCTTTCGCGCGACGGTCGCGTTTGCTTTCCGCAGTGCGTTCGCTCTCCGTGATAGCGCGCGTCCCCCGCACGCTTTCTCTCGGGCATACGGCGCGCGGCGACGATTTTATCGCCCTTTGGACTTTATACAGAACCTCACGGCGACGGCGACGACGACGTCAGAAATCTGGTTGAAGTGTCCATATAATTGCTATCGCAATAAAACTGTGCAGAAACTATCGACAAGGATTGTCAATGTAAGTGGGTAGCCCCTACCAACGATGAACAAACGAACGAGCGACCTAACGAATGTTTTTCTTGCTGAGTCCGACCATAGACCACCGGCAAATCACGAAACTGGGTGAAAGAGGAAAAGAAAGCTGTTTTGTTTGTTTTAAAATCTATTCGCTTTAAGACCGCTGCTGCTGGCAGCGCCACCAGCGCGATCGCCGCTCCTGCGCGTGCGTCGAATGGCTTTCCGACATAACCTTCGAACCCAAGATGGCGGACCTTTGCGCAATTCTGGCTCCCTACTTGAGCTATATACAGAGAAACTAGCTTCGCAGCAACGCGCGCAGGTTTCATTCACATAGTATCTGCGCCTTGCTAGCGCGAGTACATCAACGTGCACCTGAAGTGGCAATTAATAAGCCAGAGCGCCTATGTCAGCGCCACTGTGTAGAAGAGAAACCTCAAGTTGCCACCCTGTCGCAGTATTATGCAAATAGCTTTATTCTTTTTTCTTTATCATCGTCGCTAACAGAGCGTATCCCTGCGCATTCGAAGCGGAATATTCTTGCAAGTGGACCGGCTTGCCAACAAAAATGATTGACCACATCCGTAGTGACCATCCGGAGGAGCGCATACAGTGCGGTGAGTCCAGTAATCGTGTGCTACGAGTTCATAAGCCAGCATTTTATCTTCCTCGTAAGTGCAGGTCATCATCAACATCAGCAACAGCATATTTATGCCCAATGCAGAATTAAGGCCTCTTCCAGCAATCTACAATTGTACCCCTGTCTATTGCTAGTTGACACCTCTCATAGCTGAAAATACCTCTCATAGCCGACAGCGACCAGGCGTGTCATAGACTGTGACGCGTTAACAAAGGAGCTCGCGTCGAGGCGACGACAACCACCGCCATTCGGTGTGGTAATTACCGTGAAGGTCACTACCTAATCCTGATCCTGACAAGAGGGCCGTCCCGGAGAGTCCGCCAACCGTGGGAACAGCTTCGAGCTCAGTTTCCCAGGTGGCCACGCATACTCAAGAATGCGGCGGCGGGGGAGCGACATTGGAAGCGGGCCTGGCGGATCGGTGCGTCAACATGGGAGGGATGTTGCGACCGATTCAACCATTGTGATTGGCCGAGCTACCGACATCAGATTACCCCAGTCCAGTCTCCTGGGAAGACGACGGGATTAAAAGTGGAGACGTGTGGTACAGTGTGAGTGGTTCTGACGTGTCCTGATGTGAACTCAGACGTTTAATATGCTCCTGACGGAGTGGGCTTCCCTACCGGGACCAGTGGACATATTGTAAATTTTAAACCCTTTTTCCTTCATTCCTACTACCGAACGTACTCATCGATGGGCTTGGTGGATTCCTGGCCCAAACGCCACCTCGCGGGCCACAACAGTACCCAGACGAGGCGCTGCTGGAACCGGAGGCCGAGGCTAAGTGAATTCCCTAAGTGTAGGACGAAATACATGGACATTCCAGTTACTTTTCTGCTTGAACACATAAAAGGGCATTTTGTTAAAAAAGTTAGTGAAACAGTGCATTTTTACCACGAGTTTGATGGCGCATATCTCCAAACTTGTGTCATTTTGTAAATTCCTCCCAAGTGGATACATTTTTCAAACTCACCGGCTGCAATTCATAAATTGCAACACTTGCGGTAAAATAATTAATTAGAACATTAGTGATTTTTTGCCAATTGACTATGTCTTTCAATTTATCGTGCAAGTAATGTCCGTCTCTCGGAGGTGGTGTTGCGGAGATTCCGTGTGGGGGCGGCACTTACCCCATCGCTCACCTATGCCTGGCCACGGCACCTCCGTGGAGCATTTGCTGATACCTGCCCATAAGTCCCAGCTCCAGCGTCCGCGGCTACAATCAAACACCTGTTGTGGACACGCCCTGGTCTAAACCAGATACGAAGGCGCTACCTGCAAACAGTGGGCCTTCATCCCACGCGACCACCGGACTATGATTCTTGGCTCTATGGAAACAACCATCGAGCACTATTGATGTTCATCGCCGAAACCGGCCTACATTTCTATATTTAATAGTTTATGCCGTTGGGCGAACTTTCGAAATAAAAAAAAAGTGTCCGACTCTATGAATAATCTAGCTCAAGGACTACAAATATGTTATCTGCAACAGGCGATTTTTAAGAATTCCGGAACACTTAGAATGATATCCCTCATATGCACATATGCGTTTTCTGATTGAAAATTTATTTGTGATGAGGGCTTGCTTGGAAGTTACTTGTGAAAACTGTATTTCACTTTGGCGGATATTTTTTCATTTTTGTGTAGCAAATTTTATGATTGCGAACTTGCTTAAAACAATAGTCTTGTGTCAACACTTAGTATTGTTAATTTCATGTAAGACATTTAAAGCACGTCGCAATGTGAAATTAAATATCGGTATGGTTATGGTACGGAAGGGTAGATCCTTCAACCAATGCGTCGAACACATCGAAATTTCGCAGGCGAAAAGGCGAAGCAGCACATCTTCAAGGACAGAAATACTGCACAGCGCAACGAGCAAAGGACACTTCAGTCATCCTTCGGCCAATTGTTCTTGATCGTCCTCTCGAAAGAGGGCAGCGGCAATCAGTACCTCTATGGTAAAAACCTCTATTATCTGCTGGTGCAATTCGTGGGTCTGCCGGAGGAAGCCAACAAGTTTTCCCTTCAGCTGGAGATCAGGGGAAACAATCAGGCGCTCACGTGGACGTGCACGCCCAGTTCCGTCCTGGAAAGTGTCAGCGCTATCATTGAGCGAACAGACTGTCTCGTCTTCGATGCGTGGAATTTCATCCGCGGCCAGAATCTGAGTGTTGACGTCACCGTGCAGCGCCACACCGTCCAATGAGAAACTACGGCAAGACACTGACGTCAGGGACAGTTACTTTCGCACGTTCCGTGTGCCGGGGAAGGAGATTGAAGCAGACCCCGGGGGATCCAAAATGCATGAAAAAAAATTATCAATTTGACTGTGAAGAATTTTCCACAAAGCTGCAATGAGCAAGCCTGCTTGTTACTGGAAGGATTTCACAGAAAAAGAGAAGAGGGGAGGGCTGTGTTCATGGGCCTTCTGTTGCTATGTACGCGAAAGATTCACCCATGAGTATATCAGATAGTCACATTCTTTGAGCACGTGCACATCATATATATATATATATATATATATATATATATATATATATATATATATATATATATATATATATATATATATATATATATATCACGACAATGTTGTAGAATAAACGGTTGACAGTAGCACTTGTCCCATGTGTGCCCTTTTCTTTCGTGCCAGGCCATTTTTTTTTCTTGCGCTCTTATATTGCGTCACATATGCACAGGGGTGCGCCATACTTGGTCAGCATACAATGATTATATCAGCGCATTTGCTGGTACTTTGATTCGGTACACAAAATCTTTGTGTGTGTATATATATATCTATATATATCTGGTTTTCTGCCGTCCTCGACTGCGCTTTCCTTCTCTTTGTATCCATTCGGTAACTCTAATGGTCCACCGGTTATCCATCCTACGCATTACATGGCCTGCCCAGCTCCATTTCTTCCGCTTAATGTCAACTAGAATATCGGCTATCCCCGTTTGTTCTCTGATCCACACCGCTCTCTTCCTGTCTCTTAACGTTAGTCCTAAGATTTTTCGTTCCATCGCTCTTTGTGCGGTCCTTAACTAGTTCTCGAGCTTCTTTGTTAACCTCCAAGTTTCTGCCCCGTATGTTAGCACCGGTAGAATGCAATGATTGTACACTTTTCTTTTCAACGACAGTGGTAAGCTCCCAGTCAGGATTTGGTAATGCCTGCCGTATGCACTCCAACCCAATTTTATTCTTCTGTAAATTTCTTTCTCATGATCAGGGTCCCCTGTGAGTAATTGACCTAGATGAACGTACTCCTTTACAGATTCTAGAGGCTGACTGGCGATCCTGAATTCTTGTTCCCTTGCCAGGCTATTGAACATTATGTTTGTCTTCAGCATATTCTTCAGCATGGGATGACGAAGTTAGGAAATTTGCAGGCGCAAGTTGGAATACGCTAGCGCAAGACAGGGGTAATTGGAGATCGCAGGGAGAGGCCTTCGTCCTGCAGTGGACATAAAATATAGGCTGATGATATATATAGCCGCCGAGATAGCGATTAACCCAACAGTAATCAGGCAGCCACGTGAAACCCGGAAATGTAGACGAAGAAAAGCTTCACTTTAAGAATCCACGAAGATAAAGATCTATCAGCGCCAAGGCCTGAACCGCATACAGCAGTCAAGCACATGCGCTTCAGGAAGGGCAGGTTATGAGTGAAAACAATTGCTTGGTTTGGTAAATCAGATCAACTAACATTTGTTTGCCGTGCGTATTAGATGTACGCTTTAACCTAGACAAAACGTCAAGGCTTTAGACTCGTAAACAATAAAAGTATCGTAAATGTAATCACTCCCCCTTATGCATACAACACTTTAAAAATAAATTATGTACATCATCACAAAGTATCAAAATCACATAATTAATTCACATGCACAAATGTCCGTCCAATGAAACTGAACTTGCTTGAGGTACATATGATTGTATTGGTAACCTGGCAAACAGCTGTTTATGCAGTAATAAGGCGCGACAGAGAGATAAGCGGCAGCAAAAAATAAATAAATAAACGTTGCATAATATGTCCCAGACTACTCACAGGCATCTTAGGGATGTCTAACGAATATCCCTATTGAGACGTTGGCGCCATCCTGAGGATGTACCAAAAAGACCGTGAATCCTGCGTGAGCAACACAGGTGCCAAGAAAGCGGTAAGCGGCTCCAGTACGGCGAGCGCCTGCACGGCGCTTTCAGCGGCCGGAGACCACAAAGAATCACGCTCATTGTTTCTAGCAGGTGTTTCAGCATTTTCTCGACGCTTTTCTTGTCATTCTTTTGGAATTGTTGCTTGCCTATAGGGTCATCGGCTTTACTAGCCCGAGCATCGGTTCCTTGACGTAGAGGAACACTACGGCACGGTTTCATGCCCAGGGGTCTAGAGGGCAGCAAAGGCCCACTCCATGTCTGTGCCAGCCAGGGGCGACGAATATTCGCCATGTGCTCTATGCGACCCTGAATTTGCAGTAGGCGCGGTTACCGTCTTGAATGCTGACACAGGCAGTAGCAGCCACTTTCAGTTTACTAAGGCGAAAGCCTTATACAGGTGTATGTCTCATCATTCAGTCGACCTTGAGAGAAAACGCGTCGGCGACACGAAAGGTCTAAGAAGGCTACGAACCCTCGACATTTATGGGAGTCGACCTCATGACCATTGGTGTTAATGAAGGCAAAGTTAATTCAGGCACAGTTAATTACGATATAGTTAATTAAGGCACTCGAACCCTCGACCTTGGGTGGGAGTTAAACCCACGAACTTTGGAATTAAAAGGCATGACTAAGCGAAGTACACTAAGTGAATTAAGGGGCATGACTAAACGAATTAAGAAGATGATTAAGCGAATTCATAGGGATGACTAAGGGAAGTAGACTAAGCGAATTAGGGGGGATGTGTAAGTCGTACGTGTCCGTCTTTAATGCATCGGCAATTGGGCTTTCGCCTTCAAGTCGTCTTAGGGATAACCAAAGGCCCAGGGTTCGTAGCCTTTTTGTATATTTCGTGTCGCCGACGCCTTTTCGCTGAAGGTAGACTCACTGATGATACATATAAGGTTTTCGCCTTAATAAAGAAACGGGCAGGAATTGCGGCTAATGTCGGAATAGCTTACTGTCTCCAGTACAGTTGATATTTTTTTTTTCGTCTACGTGTTATTTCTAGAGTTGATCCGGATTTCGTTGATTCGCCCAGGGGCCACACTATCGAAATATCATGGCAAAACTTGCCTGCTTTGGCAGTTCACATTGTGTGACGCCGAAAGCGGCACCTATAAGAGACCACGAAAGATTACTGCTCATTATGGTTAGATGAAGTCGGCTCGCTCGATGCCCGGCGGATCTTCTTCGTGCGGTGGCCCGTGGCTATGGTGTACTCGTTGTCACAGTCCATGACTTCCGACGTTGAGCTCTCCCAGGAATTGGACGGCACGGACGAAGATCCGTTTCAAATAAAGTGTCATTCATTCATTCATTCATTCATTCATTCATTCATTCATTCATTCATTCATTCATTCATTCATTCATTCATTCATTCCCAGGAATCGAGCTGCTCCGAGCTTCCAAGAGCACGTCGTGCAAACGTGAGCGACGAAGTAGACTGCTCACCTTGTTCAGGTGGTCGTGCGAGCGCCTTGCTCATCCTTGATGAAACTGCGTTCAGGTAAAACCGTGAAAAGCTGCATAAAAGCGATAGGCTCCGAGCAGCGACGAGCCCCTCGAATGCGCTCAAAGTTTGCGAGCTTGCCGTGGGACGCATACGGTTTTGAAAGCAATGTATAATTTTGTGTCATTTGGTACTGTTAACATAGATTCCAACAAGTTTTCACATAGATTTCACATAGTTAACATAGATCTCAACTTTCTTTTTTCCTCGCGCGTTATGTTGGTTATACAAAAGTAACGGCCACAAGTTCAGTTCAGCTTTGTACACAAGGTGCTTTGTACACAGGATGAAAAAAAAAAAAATGTCTGGTTTGAATCCACAAAACCGTGATTGCAAGGCCCGCGTAGACATTGTGATAATTGCTCATAATCTATAAACTTTTATCTCGCATTTGTCCGCTACAGGTGCCGTATGGGTATAACATCCGCAGTTTACGAAACTTATATATCTGATTTTGGGGCACAGTTACAATTTCTAAACTTCGTGCTTCAATTGTACTGCGATAGCAATTATATGGACACTCCAAGCGTATTTCTGCCGTCGGCGTCGTCGGCGTCGCCCTGAGGTTCCGTATAAAGTCCAAGGGCGATAAAATCGTCGCCGCGCCGTATTTGCAAGTGAAAGCGCGCGTCCACTCCTCAGCGAATGTAAGCGAATGTTTATACAGCCGATAAAACTACTATCTTACTCCGTATAGCTCTACTAATTTGCTATCGCAATTGATGCTTTGCCTTTCGGGCGAAACTGCGACTTTTTTTTCTTAAGGTTACCGATTTTTGGCCAATTTTCGTAAAGCAAAACTGTGATGTCCTAGATTACCATGATGCATTATAATGTCAGCAGTAGGCAACTTTCTGTCTTGAATGCAACAAATTTAATCCACGATCGCTCGGCTGATCGTATAATGAGACCACTTCTGTTTCTCGCGGATATTAGAGCTATGCAAATCGTAGTTGACCCCGAGGTATTCTCCATTTAAACAACAGCACCAATAGATAGTTGCACTTATGCCGTCCTTCTTGTGTCCCCCATGAATCGTGCCGAACAAGAAATGTGGGTTGAAGTCCGGTTCGCAAGTACCAACAAGGCATGTACGGCAGCTTACTGTTATCTTCGAAAATTAAAAGAATGCTGCGGTGATTGCGTTTACGTACTGAGATCAGGCGCGGATCCAGGGGGGATGTCCGGATGTCCTGACTCCCCCCCCTCAAATTTCTGCATCGCCCCCTCGCTGACAGGGGGATGGCCCTGTCGCAAAAAAAAAAAATATATGGCCACCAGCATTCTTCAAAAGTATTTTTCGCGAGTACCGTTGGTATCAGCCCTGTAGAAGTAAAGCTAGCTCGCTCACAAGCTTACTTGTATTCCGTAGGAGTGTGGTGTCGCGAAGTTGCCGTAGTTTTTCTCATAAACACCTTGGACCTCCTGGCGCCGGCCGTGCTTTACTCGTCCCGTCGGTGGCGTCGAATGAACGAGGGGACGTCCCTTTTGCCAAGCACGCCGAAGTCCGCTCGCGCGCCTTCGCGCCTGATTAACTTAGTTTCCCCTTGGGGTGCCAATGGTTACCTCATTCGCTGTCATCGGTTCCGCGACCAACCTGCTTAATGAAAGAGATCTCTCGCTGAAGTGTTCATATATAAATAAAAACAACTAACAGCTAAACTAAGAACTACGCATAGGCAACTTTTTTTAGCTGTAGCACTCATTGTGATCACAGTTGCACGTTGACAATATCCAGTACGAGCACATGACCGTTCGTACGCTACAAGTTTTTCATTGTGACTTCGCAGTTTTGTTGTCGTATATTAAGCATAGGAGGCTCAAACCCGCCGGATCCGTTTATCTGAGTGGGCGTTCTCGCGGAGCGGGGCGAAATTTCGAGCCGCGGCTGCGAAGTGGGGGAGCGTGACGTCAGCGGGGAACGCCAGCGCGCGGGCCTAGGATGGCGTCGCGTGGTTAGAGAAACGGGAGCAGATGCGCGCCTTGTGTAAAGGATGATGTCGCGTGAGAAACAAAACATGAAGACGCTGGCTCGCGCTCTCGGCTACTACGCCACATCGTTATTCTTTTAGGTGGCGTCGTGAGTCTTCATACGCGGTGATTCGCATATCGTAAACAACCAGTGTAGTGGTTGCCGCGTTGGAGCGTAGAGTCACGCCCGTATTCAAGAACGTTCCTGTAGTCAACGCAACACCTCGACTCAAGAGGAAATATAACACCGCCATTCCTCCAAAGAAGTGGTCACTGAGCTTCATGATCATTCACGGGAATTCTTTAGAATTGTCGCGTCTTTATCAGTGGAGAGGGGGCGCTGTGCTCAACAAGGTGGAGTGGAGGAAGAGCTTCGAGTCGAGGGCTGTTTGAGAATAGGGGAGTTAGTCCTCCAATCAAACGAAGGTGAATCAGCCGAACACAAAGACTTCTTAAGGAAATCAAGGTGTCCCAACAGAACTCCAAAGACGGATCCGTGCTTACGCATTTATAACGAACCTGCAAAAGATCATCCCAAATTTTATTTTAAGAAACAATAGAGGCTTAGATATACCGGGTGTTCAAAATGAAGTTTTATGGTTTTCTTAAAATTAGACACTGGCAGGCACGTGAAGACCATCTGCGCAAATAAGTTATGTGGCCAGGGGGACACAAAGTGAGATGATAATTATCGCTGTTAGCAGCCGAATTAACTAAAATTGAATACTCAACTTTTTATTGACTGCAGTAAGTGTGTATGTTTGTATTCAAAAGTTAAAAGCAGTCGTGTTTCTACACAGCTTCACTTGGAAGAATTCTTCTAGCATGTCTGTGCTCCGAGATATCCAACTCCAAATTTTAATTGTCGTTCGCATGATTACACATGCAACTTGCAAGAGAGTGAGGATCGGCGCAAAGCTCGAGCCTCCCTGATGTGACACCGCTGTTGCGTGCGGCATTTAGTCTGACAACGGGGCGGAGGCATTGGCAAAGAAAATAACTGTCCCCCTTCCCCTCACGGCTGGTGAAATGAAAAAAAAAAATCGAGGAACCCGTAACCGCTGTCGTAACACGCGACCGCGCAGCCTGTAAAGATGGCGGCCGCTGCCATGCCGAGATAATGGCGCGAGCGGAGAAGCCGGAGGGCAGTACGCGTGCGTAATGGTGATTAGACGACCGGGCATGGTCCTTGCCTGGGCTACGCAAATAAAGTGACTGCTGATTTCCAAGTATTCTAAGTTTTATTGAAATCAATAGTAACAACGGCCCCATCAACAACAGAAACCTTTTTAGCTATGCTAACGAATATTTCATACTGCCGCTTTAAGTTTGGTGTTGTGAAGTACAAATCTCATGACAACACTTCACCCATCAAGATGTCAATGCCCTAAAGATGTTCAAAATGCCTCCCTTCCACAGCAACGCAAAGCATAAACCGCTCTCGCGTCGACTCGATTATTCTGCGCAGTACGACAATTGAAATTTGGAGTCGGATATCTCGGAGCACGGACACGCTAGAATAATTCTTCCGATTGATACTGTGTAGAAACACGACTGTCTCTAAGTTTTCAATACAAACATACCCACTTACTGCAGTCAACAAAAAATAGTTGTTCAATTTTAGTTAATTGGACTGCTCACAGCGATAATTATCATCTCACTTAGTGCCCCCCTAGCCACATAACTTATTTGCACAGGTGGTCTTCGCGTGTGCCTAATTTTAAGAAAACCATAAAGCTTAGTTTTGAACACCCTGTATTATCAGGCACAGCCGCCAAGCACATGGCTGTATTGGGTAACGTCCTTTTCCTATAAGCTCGGAGAAACCGATACCTGGCTTCGCTACAGGTCTTCTTCCTCTTTCTGGGGTTTTACGTGCCAAAACGAGTTCTGATTATGGGGCAGTGGCGCACCGACGGGGGGATTCGGGGGTCGTAACCCCCCCCCCTCCCCCTGAGGCCGAGTTAACCCCCCTTTTGTTTAACCCTTTTTCTTTCCTTGCGCCTTTGAGTACTGCAACTTAGATGTTTGACGCGCAATCGTTTGCACACTCGTAAACTTGCGCAAAACGCGCATTTTTTGACAATTATACCGTGAAGAAACTCAAAGTAGGGCTGTTTAGATGGTATTGGCAAACTAAGGCAAACTGTCAACACCCCCTGGCAGAGATCCTGGGTGCGCAACTGTTATGGGGCACGCCGTAGTGGAAGGCTCCGGATTAATTTTGGCCACCTGGGGTTCTTTAACCTGCACTACAACGCAAGTACACGGGCGTTTTTGCATTTCGCCTCTACCGAAATGCGGCCGCCGCGGCCGGGATTCGATCCCGCGATCTCGTGCTCAACGCCTGAGCTGACTGAGCCACCACGGCGGGTTACAGGTGTTGCTCTAGCCGTATAAAACGCGGGTTTATCGTGAGCAAAAACGGTAAATTTCGGTAAATAAGAAAGGCTACTATCATCATCATCATCATTGACAGAAGCTGACCCCCCCCTCAGAAAAAACCTGGATCCGCCCCTGACTGAGATGATTGGGGGTGATTGCATTTGAGTACTGAGACGGTGGCGGTGGTGGTGGGTTGCAGCAACAGGCGGGTTTAGCCTGGCTATCAAGGCCGGCAATTGCTCCGCCCGACCGTCTCTTACAATATCACCGCGGTGTTTTACGATCAAATCAGTCTCAAGAATGCGATAAGGAGACGTGAAGTTACTTTGCGGGCTGTAAATGATACTTCGGGGAACACAAGGTGTTGCAGGCACGCATGCCTGCACGACCACAGAATATCGGGCACGACCACACGAAGTGTTCGATGTCTCCTCTCTTGTCGCATGCCGTACAGTTCCGAGATTTGATACGCCCCGACTTGAATACCCATGCCGGTGTACTAGCGGATCCTGCCATTCGTTATAGAAGGGAGGCTTCCTCTCGACGAAACCTCTTGCTTGCGCAGGGCATATGTCTCCGTCCCCATGAATACGACAGGAACTTGCTATGCAAAGCTCCGTCGTGAACATTTGCGCGATCACGTTACGCGAGCAAGCGGCGAGCGCTTACGCCAGAAGCGACATACGTGGATATACGTCACGTCGGTAGCGCTGCAAGCGCCGAGCTGTCAGCAGCGGATCGCGTCGACGGCTTCTGTTCCGAGCGCTCGCGGCTCGCCAAGCGGCCAAGCTCGCTGGGCTCGCCGTGGGCTTCGTAGTTTCGATATTGATAAGGACTGCCGAAATCGACCTGAGCAAGGTACGTATCGTTCATCTCAGCGACAATACCAGCGTAGACTTATTTCAGTTCGCCGCCGAATGTTAAACAACTTGAATGTGCCTGTCCGCGATTACGGGCGAACCCTCATCTCTGCGCATTTTGTATTTTTACCGAGCGTCGCCGCGACGGCCACTGTACGCTCGCTGTAGCTTGTCAGCCGCCTGGAGTCTGTTGCTGTGGGATGTAACATTGCACGCACAATCTCGAGCCCAAGTTTGGAGCCCACGGCATCAAAAAAAAAAAAAAAAAAAAAAAGTGGATTCTTTCTAGCTAATCTACGCAACGTGGAATGGCTTCAGTATATTGCACTAGTACAACACCTCGCCTGTATGACTTGATTTCAGCAGGCATGCCGAAGCTTTCCTTAGTGACAGCTGCCGCGCAGGCTGACTTTTCTTAAAGGGGCCCCATCCCTCGAGCTTGGTGCAATAACACAGTCCGCGGGTAGCATACGCTGCTGCGAACATCTTAGCCAAGTTTTTGCTGTCGTACGCGGTGCGTGGAGCTCGCAAGCGGAGCGCGCGAATTCCACCTATCAAACGCTCTCTTTCCAACTGAAGCCATGATCCTTACAATTTTCTGGGCGCTTTATTTGGTAATAAAGCGGACTGCCATAGGCGGCTGCTGTTGGTCGCTGCGGTCGGCTACACCGCGGCCGCCGCGGGGTGCCGCCACGAGTCCACTGACTAAGCGCACTGCGGCTCGCTGAGGACAACCGCGGCTGGCTTACGTTTAGCGCGCCGCACGTACCAAAATGGGAAGTCGTTTCGTCTACGTTAACATCCAAAATGGAATTTGGTGACATTTCGAAGGCGGAGCGTTGTGGCCACGCCCCACTCCGCCGTAGCCTTCGCAGTGTAAGGCATTGAAGCAGCAACGGGAGCACAGGGGATGCCGTGCCGTGCTTGACTGCCAATAACTCCGCTTCTGCTGAACGCATTGAAGCACTTTTTGCGGCAAAGTATTTCTGAAATCGCTTATGTTCACCTCAAATGTCTTTCTCCACTTCCATAAATATTTCGTCGGCCCTTCCACTCCGTGAAGATGGGTGATCGCTTACCACCATCACACAACAAACGGGTATACGTATACCCGTTAACAGTGCTGAACGCAGGCCAGTTTTCCCTTGATTAAACATTCCTTACACGTACCGCAAACCCTAAATTCACCTAAGTATTTTACACTAGTACCGTAACGTTCATTCAACACTTCCAAGACATTGTGTCGCTGTTCGACGGAGCGGATCACACTGACGAGGGACAAGTTGTCGAAACACAAACTCTTGCGTTCGATGTATCAAGTTTGCTCATCCACGTGGTTAGCAGCATCCGCCAGCCCCATTGCCGCTTGCGATTCTTCAAAATTAAATCTGTCCGTCGCGTAAGACAATGAATGGCTCATACCCCCTTACGCAGTGGCTCATACCCCCGTAAACGCGGCCTCCTCCCCATTACGATGACAGAAGAGAAGTGAAATTCTGCTCTGGAATTATGAGCGGCAACGGAGCCAGCTGTGCAGGGTGCGTACAGGTCCTTGAAATCCTTGAAAACCCTTGAAATTGAAAAGTGTGTTTTCAAGGCCCTTGAAAGACCTGGAATTTTTTTCCTTCCTTGAAAATCCTTGAATTTCGTGAGCAATGCACTCTGATATCGACATTTCGACCTCCTTTCTGTGGTAGAACGCCATCCATTTGACAAACTCCCCATTTCAAAAACAATACGCCGGCGCGAGCACACATGATTCCGTTTTGCAGAACTGCACGGAAAAATAAAAGGCTTCACCTCGTCAAACCGCGAACGGAGCGAGAGGATAACTGTGCCGCGCTTCAGTGCTTGCTCGGCTAGCAGTGTTTACGCTGCTTTCCTCACCCTATCATTTGTTTCACTCCTCGCCCGTCGGTCTGCCTTGTCCCACTTTCACTCTTGCGCGCGAGCTGAAGCTAGTGAAGCTAAAGAGAGCTATAGTGGAGAGCAACTTTACTTACCACTGATGCTCAGTGCCTTTGGGTGGAGGTTTGTTATATTATTATTTATCATAAGTGCAATAACATTACCGTATTTTCCGGTCGCACCTTTGTATAAGACGCAACCCCCTCAAAACGGCAGTTTTTCTGAAAAAAACAACGTTATATAAGTCGCACCGGTGCATAATAAGACGCACCTGTTCTTTCGCTAAGCGATTTAAAAAGGTTACAGTGACGTTTCGCTCGATGAACACGGGTCACGCGCAAGCGTATGGTGCCATATATTTCCACTCCAGGCGCATTTCCGCCGTCGTGGTTGCCGCGATGTTCCGTACAAAGTCCAAGGGCGATAACAGCCTCTCCGCGAGTGAAAGCGTGCAACGGTGAGCCAAATCGCGCACCAGGGAGGAAAGCGGGGAGGCAGGGGGGGGGGGGGGGGGGGTAGGGGCTGCCTCTACTCTCATAGCAACTGCGTAGTTTTCGCAGCGGCGCGCGCCGTATCTTCATAGCGATCTGCAGGCGCGATGACTTCGGGGTCGATCGACTCGCGGTCGGCCTAGCGCCGCTTGCGTTGCTGCTCCATCCTTCTTGCACGCCG
>NC_051164.1:97863735-97972933 GCF_013339745.2 Dermacentor silvarum | reverse complement strand
GTGAGGCATACAAGCGAGGGGGCATTACATGACATTATGTGTGTGTTACAACTATGTCTATGTTTTTTTTTTTGTGTGTGTGTGTGAAACAATGCACTGCAAAGTTACTACAGCCTCATTTTCTCCGAGAGTCAAGTAGATGTATGTGTACTTTGCAAGCACACTTAGATTGAACATCGTTTTCTGCACAAGGGGATGTGGTGTGTAGGGTCTGCCTGCACAGATCATGCGAGGCCTTTTGCATGACTCTGCAAAGGTTGTTTGAATTCATTCCACAGCAAATGTTATTGTTGGATCTTAAAAGTATATGGTGAGTTATTCTTTAACTGCAGATGCTTGCAAAGGACGATGCTACAGCAATGAGGCAACCTTCAAGTGCACCAGCTTCATCCGCGGGAATATCACAGCATCAAGATGAGCCAGTAAGTTGATGCACAGCTGTATGCAGCCATAATGCATGTTTTCAGTTTGATCATGCCTTTTCATGACTGAGGTAGATGTCCCCCACCATTCCTGAAGTGAAGTATGCTTTTCTTATTATTCAGGCAGGTCTCTCTGAAGTGACAATAGCCATGGACATCTCCGAGGGCTTGTCAGATGTGCTAGCAGAGGGTGCTGCTGCAACTGCTAGCTCGTCCTTCGCTGATTCAGACATTGCTGATGAGCCTTCCGAAATCCAACATGTCCTGGTATGTTTGATTGTGGTAATGACCACAGGGCTTGCTTTTTTCATGCGTATGCCTTGGTTCATTCATGCTGTGCTCTGCTTTCAAAAATCTGGTGTTTCCCTGTAATATATATTTTGGATTTCACCTTTAAAGTAACTATTGCAGTTTAAAAAAATGCATGAGACTTTGTCACACAGTTTTTTGTAAGATGTTTTCGACCAATTTTCAGATATCTAATACTAGTAATGCTCTGAATGAATAGAAAGATAGAACTGATTAACCTATCATCAAACTGATTAACCTATCATCAGCTACATTACAGCCCTTTTTTGACACAGGTGACAAGCATACTGCACGAGTTGTGTGTTCAAATTTCGTTGTAAACACTGGCAAAAGCAAGTGCTAATGAATGAAAGCCATATGTGCTACATCATAACCTCGATTTAGTCGATCTAGGATAAGTACAAGATAAGGAAAATAAAAGAACCTGAAGCAAAGCAAGATGAAAAAATGGTTTTTGGCATAAGGAAAACGTTGGCATAAGGAAAACACTCCTGTGAATTATACTTCACCTCTCATTACACGCATAAGTAACACCCTTGCTAGACTCGAACATTTACTACTATAGTAAACTTAATAACATACAAACTGTGCTGGTAAGCTTGATCAACATCATTTTTTGGGACATCAGATAAGGAATACAGTACATAGCCACAGCCACTGATCTCCCTAACAATGTCCTGCTTGGTGGTCATTATTGTGCTTAATTTTTAAATCAATCCAATGGTCTCTCTATTAGTCCTGGGCTTTAGCTTCAACTGTGCATCTGGTATTTTGTTTGTACAGTCAGCAATGTCAAGCTATGTTGCAGTAAACAGTCTTCATCATTGCACTTGATGTATTTTGTCCAGTCTCCCAGTCCAAGGCCTACCAGCACGCTCGAGGGTGATGCTTCTGCTGTGCTGCCTATGCACAACCCAGCGACACCTCGAACAGCAAGGCATACTATGGTAAGGATAATACTCGACCACTGCAATTTTTACACACTTGTTTCCTTAGCTAACTTCAAGTGAAGTAGCATTTATTTTCATGGCATAATATATAAATATCACTGAATGAAGCATAACAAATGTCACTCAGTGAACTGCACGTGGACACTAACATTTATGATCATGGCAACCATGTAATTAAAAGCTGAAACATATTCATATTTGCCCACAGCAGTGTGAGTTTCCTCAGGGTTTGCAATTGGCGACGAATAATCTGCTTACAATTTCTCTTTTCCATTCAAATGACACAATGAACTAGAAGACCAACAGGTTTTTTTACAATTTCTATGATCTTTATTTGTTCGATCAGTCATGAGGAGCCGTGATACAGGCAGACAAAACTGGTCTTTTGTGTAGGAGAATGAGATCAGTATATTTTGCCTATTCAAACTAAAAGGTTGCTGTGAAGCATCCCACATTCAACTATGCTACATTGGCCTCTTCTGTGTTAGTTGTTTCGTACTTTTACCTTTCCTGCCTGGGCCTAGATGGGCCTGCAGTATTTTGCAAATAAATAAATAAACAAACAAACAAAATTAAGTAGCACTAGCAAGCTCGTGTGGATGGCAGTTTTATGCCCTCAAAGTTTTTAAGTTCACAAAAGTGTAAATGGAAACCGTCGTGAGCCAGGTAATGACCTAAAATTTAGCATTATATTCTTCACGGCTTGCATAAGAATGTATGCCACAACAATTAAGTACCTTGTTCTGGGTACATGATTTGTGTCACGTTGTTTGCTCATGGACCTGTTTTCTGTGCGTGCGATATTTTGCAGCCACAGCAAGCAGAAGACACACCTGAAAAGGCCTTTCTGAGGCACGAAGTGAGGCGTTACTCGCAACTGCAAACTGCGAGCAAGAAAAAGATCAAGACTCTGCAGCAATCCCGTCGCCGGCTTTTACATAAGGTTGCTCATCTTCAAGATGTAATTCAAGATTTGTCTGAGAATCGCATTCTAGGAAATGAGGATGTTGCCACGCTGCAGAGTCTTGGTGGGGCAAAAAAAGACTTGCTCATGCGTCAACTGACACGTAAGTCTGGTGCAGCAGTGTCACCCACTTATTCGCCAGAGCTCAGGGCATTTGCACTGACGTTGCATTTTTATTCACCTAGAGCATACCGATATGTACGAGCTACTTTTGACACATGCCTTCCGCATCCAAAGACTCTGTGCAAATGGTACCAATCCATTGATGGGGCTGCTGGGTTTTCAAAAGAGGCACTGACTGCATTGGCTATGAAGGTAGAGCAAAATTCACAAAACGGCCACTCCACATTATGCAATCTGGTTGTGGATGAGATGGCCATTCGGAGACATGTGGAGTGGGATGGAAAGAGGTTCCATGGATATGTTGACATGGGCATTGATGTCAATGATGACAGCTTTCCAGTTGCCAAAGATGCATTTGTTTTAATGCTTGTTGCAATCAATGGCAGATGGAAGCTGCCGATGGCTACTTTCTAGTGGATGGCCTTGGTGGTGAGCAGAGGCGCAATTTGGTGCTGCAAGCTGCTGGCTTCGCTCACGAAAAAGGTGCACACATTGTGAGTTTGACATGCGATGGCGCTGCAGCAAATTTGTCAATGCTGCGCAGCCTTGGCTGCAAGATGGACCTGACTGAGCTGGATGCTTCTTTTCCGCATCCAGTGACAAAAAAGCCTGTCTTTGCCATGTTGGATCCCTGTCACATGTTGAAGCTGCTGCGGAACACCCTGTGTGATAAAAAGGCTATTGTTGATACGAACAAACAGTTCATATTGTGGAAACACATTGATGAGCTGCATGAAATTCAGTACACAGAAGGCCTACATTTGGCAAACAAACTTAGACAGGCACATGTTAATTGGAAAAACCAGCCCATGAAAGTCTCATTGGCGGCTCAAACGTTTAGTCAATCGGTAGCAGATGCTCTTGGTGAATGCAGAGCTCGAAAAATCCCAAAATTTTCAAATTCCTTGCCAACAGAAAAGTTTATTAGACATGTCAACAATGCATTTGACATTTTAAATTCAAGGCATCCAAGGCAAGAAGGCTGGAAAAGGCCACTGTGTCCTGAAAATGTGACTCGTGTCACTGAGTATGTCGAAGAACTGAAGGCCTACTTTTGCTCACTTAGGGAATCTGCAGCTGGTAAACTAATGATAGAGACCAACCGAAAGACAGGCTTCATTGGCTTTGTGGTCTGCTTAGACAATGCCATTCGTCTATACAACCACTTGGTTACAGAAAATGGCCTATTGGCATATCTTCCGACCTCCAAGCTCAGCCAGGACCACCTTGAGCTATTTTTTGCTGCAATAAGATCATTTGGGCGCTGCAATGACAACCCAACAGCAAAGCAGTTTGCAGCAGCATTCAAGCGTCTGATAGTTCACAATGAGGTCAAGGACATTGATGGTGGAAATTGCTTGCCATTAGAACACATAGAAATTCTCTTTGTAAGCTCCTCTGAAAAACCATCCTCCATCGATGTAATTAACTTCACTGCCCCTCAGAGAAGCCCTGCAGCCAGTGAACCAGTCACGGAAGCAATTGTACAAGATCATGACTACTCTGCCGACCCAGGCAGGGTGTCTGAGCTTGGAGATGCAATTGTTGCGCACATAGCCGGGTTTGTAGTTCGCAGCTTACTGCTTCACCTCCAGTGCGATCAGTGTGCTTCTGCACTAAAGGTGTCAACTCCTCCATCCATGCCTGCATATTCCCTGATTCGTCGAAAAACGAGAGGTGGACTGATCTACGCTTCAATGATGTTCTGAACATTTGCAGACAATGTGAGAAAGAGCTGCGTAGGGCTCTGGTGTGCTCGCCACTACCATCCCAAAGGCTTGCAGCTAAAGTTGCAATGGCCACTATGACAACCTTTGTCGGCAAGGACTTCTTTAAAGTGTTAGATCAGCACATGCTCGAAAATCACCCGCTTGAATGCCACTCATCCCATCTTGTGAGGGCAATCATAGATAAGTACCTAGATGTGAGACTGCGCTACGTTGCCAAGATGACAACGGAACGTCTCCATCAGGAAAGAATTAGGCAAAAGCACACAAAGCTGACGCAGTTCAAGGGCCAATAAATCTAGAAGATCTTGTAAATTTTTGTACTATCATTGGCTAATTATTTACAACTACTCGAAATTTTTTACATCAAAGCGCATGGCCTACATGTTGTTTTAAGGGCTTCGCAGGCAAACACCACACAGTGGTTATCAATCATCTTGTATATATTGGAGGGCTAGGGGTAAATCGGACCACTTGAGCTGTTGCATTTGGCAGGTGAACAGTACACTGGACTTTTTTAATGTTGCCACAACAATGTGTGGCCGCTAAGGTGAGGATAGTGCCTGCAACCTTGTGCAGAGGAGCAGGATCCCTTTTGCTTGATTATATTCTTTTTGTTTAATCATCCACTGTGTAGGACCGACTGGTCTTGGTGATATCATAGGCAGGGCACTGCTTAGATCACTGAGAGCACAAAAAGGCATACTATTGAATTATAATGGTTGCATTATTGTGAACATGACAGCATAGTTCCACAAGCGCTGTGCCGCCATGGCAGTCAATTGACGTGGTGAACCAAGCTGGTGCCTTGTGTAGAGAAATACAAACCTCGCATTCATGTTGGTCATTTGCTTTGGCTGCACACTGACAAAGCATAGTTAGGGTGCCTGAACCTTTCTAACCTGTCATTGGCAAGTAGCACTCTGGGAAGAATACACCTGACTCATCATGCAATAAGTTAAAATTCCAAGGCAATACATGGGCTCTAAGAGATGCCATAGCGGCGGGATCTGGATTAATTTTGACTGCCTGGAGGTTCCTCGGCATGTATCTAAACTCAAGTACACAACCGCATTTGCATTCTGCACTCACAGAAATGCAACTACATCTGGGAATCAGACCCGCAACTTTGCACTCATGAAGCACTATTGCCACTGAGCCACCATGACTTGTATTATTTAGCTGCTGTGACCCGCAGTACAGGAAAAACTGCTACACAAGTTTCCTCAGGGTTAAATTATGTTCGTGATGGCTCACACAATTCCTTTATCTATCAACTTCGGCAGTCCCACCAGGTTTTGTGTTAAGGAGGAGGAATAAACTTTTCTTGTAGAACCAGCACTTTATGATGACCGGCCCTAAGCCTCCCATGAGGGGACGTCGAGGGCTTGCCTCGCCGCCGCCTCACAGGCGTGCTGGGTCGCCCAGATTTGGTCGTCGAGGGCGGAGCTCCGCAGAGCCTCACGCAGCCTCGATGAGAGGGTCGCGGTGTTAATATGTGTGTACTGTGCTGGGCACTCCCACAGCATATGCGGAAGCATAGCCGGGTGAGTGCCACAGCACCGGCAGTTGGGGGTACTGTAAACTTCAGGGAATATAAGGTGGAGGCGGGCGGGTGAAGGGTACGTATTTGTTTGTAGTAGACGCAGGGCGGGCTCTGGATTAATTTTGACTGCCTGGAGGTTCCTCGGCATGTATCTTAACTCCAGTACAGAACCGCATTTGCATTCTGCGCTCACAGGAATGCAACTACATCTGGGAATCAGACCCGCACCTTTGCACTCGTTCACGAGTGCAAACCACGAACCTTCCCCCCACCTCACCCCAAGTTCTGTGTTAAGGCATTTGTTTTTTTAGTGACTTTGTAAAGCGCATATATTGTTCAAGAGCGTTGTATGCAGACATCAAACTTTTTTTAGGGGAGAAATATGATGCCTTATTGTAAATTGCGCAAGTACATGCTTGTTGTTTTGCTGAATGCTGTAGCTTGAATCACCTGCATGCGAATTCTGCTTAAACAATTGTTCTGTTCAGCACCAAGCTAAACAGTATGGACAATGACGGTAGGTTAGCTGGCCTACCTTTCACTAGAGCAAACTGTGCGATGACATGGGCATGCTATGAATGCTCTCAATGCATTAGGCATGAGCTAAGTATACTCTTGAGGATGACAATGTATTTTTCAAAGTTTGATCCTGTATGCCTTTTACCTGACCTTTGTGGAAATTTGCCTCCGTCACCTGGAATACCGTTGGTTTTACTACTTCCAAAATAATTGAATGTGCTCACTTTGTTTACTTGCTTTACAGTAGCCTTTTATGAGGCCAGATTCACTGCAACCACGAACATTTGGTGTATACCACTCAATGGGTGTTTTAAATACCGTGAAATATTCATTCATTTGAGGTTCACAATGTAATAGAGCCGTCGCCTCTTAATTTTGTGGTGTGTTGACTCAGCTTCGACGGTGCTGATTTTTTTGTAGATATGTGATAAAACATAAGATTTGTTGTACATTTTACTTGCAGCAAAATGCATTGTATTTCAATGTTGACGTACTTAGTTTGTGGGTCTGACCTCGCATCAATTTTTTCATCTTTGACTTTGTGGACTACCACTCTTATTTTTTTTTTTTATTTCTGAATATGTATTGCCTATTTTTCTGACATGCACCATCACCAAACCCTTTAAATATTTGTGAGTACATCGCAGATATAAATATTGTACAATTATAACCCTGTAGCGAAGATGTTGCATACAAGGCATTTGTCAGCTAAACTGCAGCAGTGACATTCAAGGAAAGCTGATCCCATTGAAGAGTTTTATTAAAGGTACCAATACTATGTGTGATATAGTTTACTTTGTATAACATTATTGTATACAAATGTCCTGTTGCATACAAGTATGCTGACTTATACTGATACCATTGAGCAGTGGCACAATAAGTTTTCCTACTTGCTGTTCATTATCTTTTGTGCATACTCTGCAATGTACTTCATTTGTATTATGAATGTGAAATACATTATATATTATATTATAAATTTGTGTGAAATCTTCTGGCTTCTATAGGTGCAATAAACATTGAATAAAGAATGAAACAATTACTGTTGTCATAAAAATGTGCTTTCCAGAGTACAAGCACACCAGCAACACAATGAATCCACAAGTGCAAATGCATGAATGCTGCCATTTCTCTCTTGCCGCTATATGTATTCAGTTTTCATGCCATTTCACACTAGCAGAGAGAAGGGTCCTCCTGGCAGTGTTTGACTCTCGGACATAATTCTGCTGTGAAGCTATACTCACATTCGAAAACAGCTGAATAAACTCTAGATAATGCACAAATTCCGTCCATTTGCTTTACTACATAACGATAGTGGATCCCCGAGGCGCGTCGATCAACAGCGTCGTCGCACCATACAATCGTAGAAAATAGTGCACGCAAATATGAATAAACGGCGACGACTTCGGCGTTTAGAATGCAGGCTAATGCTATTTATTTTTCTCAAAACAAAAGACGCACAGCAGAGCTAGGTTTCTTGTTGCATTTTCGCTTAGTGGAGTAAGCGAAAATCCGCCAAAAAGCGTCCTTCAAAACATCTCGTTTCTTCCTAGGTGCAAGACAGCGGGACAAAAATTAGCACGATAATACGCACCGCAGTTTAAGGTGCACAACAGCTGATTTGACGAAACTTGAGTACGAGGGAAAAATAGACGACACTCGGGCGTGTGGACGGGTTTCGATCCGCGAGCGCTGGCAACTCCACTAACCGCGGTGGTAAGCGCAAGTGACGTCTTGAAAATTTTCTGTCTTCATGAGTCAGGCGCCCCAGTCTTGCTCCACGTTTCAAGGCATCGCATTTGAAGCGAAGAACGACGCGCGCAGTAGCAGAAAACCACCACCCGCATACGGGCCTCCAAGCCTGTGACGGCAGGCGCCACTAAAAGTTACCACGTACCAAACAATCACGAATGTTCCGGCAACCTTGTGGGCCTTTTCCGCCCCATAAGGCACCGCGCACGGGGCCCCTGAGAGAGGGAGGGGTGGCTTCAGAGGAGGTTGGCTTGCCGAGGCTAGCGGAATCACGTGACGCTCCCTCCTAGTATTTTTACCTCCATGACCACTACCCACAACGAAAGCCTCCGAGATGCGATCCTGTATGAGAACAGCAGAAGTTGGTCGAGAGTACAAAGCTTGGACCATATACGCTGAAAACCCACGCTAAAGCCGGCCTCCTTCAAAACCCGAAAATGGTACTTATGGCTAATGATATCGAAAGCCTTCTCCTGATCAAAGGAGCTGTATCTGTCGGCATCTCGGCGAATGTATTCGTTGATATGTACGAAGGTTATATGTGCGCCAAATGAAAGTACCAGCGAACGGCCGTACATATGGTGCGAGTAAGCGCACCTCTGTTCCGCTTAACAAAGACATAAATTGCTGCATAAAACCCGCCCGAACAAATGATATCGGCTCACAGGTGTCTCTCCAGCACACCAAACTGTTAGTGGAATAGCGAATTATCTTTAACGGATTCTTTGATTTACGTTATCTTCTTCGATTTAGCCATTCGGTGTGTGCCACTGGTCGTGTGCCCGTCTTTGGCCAATCCTCTAGAATGGGTGTCACTGTGGCACAAGAGGTGCAGAATCGTTAAAACGTTTTCGATACGCGTCCTACTTATCTCTACATGCACATATCACCACTCTCCACTCGACAAGCGCATATCATGCATACACCGCACTCTTTGGCCAGAATTGGCCCTTGAGCCATGAAAATCAGTCAATCAATCAATCAATCTTCGTTCATCTTCGTGACATCGCTCCGTAGGTGTCTCACACTGTACATCCACCTGATTTGGGGTTTGCACTTCGGCATTACTTGTGAACGATACAGTGCATGAACATAAAAGTCGTGACCTGTACGTGGTGGATAAACATACACATTGCGTAAGATTGCGCGTTGCATAGGGTGAAAGTAAACAAAATTGTAAGCATCGCCGTTATAGTTGCAAACGCATTTAAATTATTACGCTTCATGCAGATTCAAACAAGTGGGCGCATCTGCACATACACATATTTAGGTGACCCATTTGACGCCAGAATTTAATACACTGTTAATGGTGTCACCGATATATACGCGACTACTATACGGCACTGCTTCGCTGAGGACACGCCCTGATTTCCAGGTATTGCATGTCCTGTCGTGTAAAAGAAAGAAAAAAGAAGACAAAAGATTGATTGATATGAAAAACGACTGTTTAATGCCTGTGGGAGAACTACTTTAAAAAGGGGGCAATGGTTTCTCCGTGCTCGTTTAAACAAATCCCGTTATTCGTAAAATTATGCAAATCCAACGCACATGTTGCAATCTATGCGACCAGAAGCATTAGCGAAGAGATTAAATAGCATTTCAGTAAGTTCTGTGGATCACTCTCGCTGTGCACCTAGCCGACAGTTTATGAAAAATACTGGTTGGTGAGGTTCACACACACACACACACACACACACACACACACACACACACACACACACACACACACACACACACACACACATATATATATATATATATATATATATATATATATATATATATATATATATATAGCTATTCGGACCGCGCTAAGTTCTAGATAATATAGCAAAAATGGTGCAATTACAACGCTAGTATACACGATTTACGCACACATATGGTGGCTACATGTTACTGTGGCCTCAAATGGCTGATGCCCACGAGGGTGATTGCGGCTGCACTGGAGATAAATAAGCGCGTGGAGGTTCCAACAAGAAACTTTATGAGAAAAAAGTACACATGCATTCACCTCTATGTCTTCTTTCCACAGTCTTCGGTCGTAAGTGATGGAGTTATTAAACTTTAACATAGCTTCACTGGTCTCCCCGGAAAAGCGCCCACCCCACAGCTTATTCTGAAAAAAAAAAAAAAGAAATAAGACGAGCAGTAAGATTAAAATGCGTGTGCAAATGTTTAAAAAAAAAATGCTTATTGTGTGGAAAGACTCCTACGAGGCAAAAGATGGACTTACACTCTCCATTACCGCTAACCGTTGGGCCTTCGCACCTCTGTTTACTGTTAGCTCCAGGGTGCGGTGGATGATAAACGATATAGGCGTTCAAGAGCAGCGGTATCTACTAATCTCCAACCGAGCAAAAAACAGGAAGAGAGCAGAAACGAAACTGAAACAAAACCTAACCGTTACTTTCCAGTCAAGCCAAGCCTCTAAACAAGTAAACTATTGAGCCAGTATAATGGAGCCGGGAAACTGAAAGTCCGCATTCTGAAGTTTGTCTTCGTTTTCCCCCATGGTTTTCCCCCTTCGCGATGTCAAAGCGGGATTTTTGCTCTCTGATCTTGCCGCAGCGAGTACGTAAGCGTCTTCAGGAGGCCAGCATCGAAAATGACGACGACCTAATGGCAGCCGGCCCGTCTTTCACTGCTGAGGCGGCATTGGTTCTTGAGCGACGGCGGGAGACTCCCGTCTTCACGTTAACACCGCTTCAGATTGTCTCAAGCGAAGTGAAAACTTGCACCGTATAGCGACGTGGGTTCCCAGCATCGACGCTTTGCTTGATGGAGGCATTCCTCGGCGCAAGGTAATCGAAGTGACCGGCGCCGCCGGCACCGGGAAGACCCAGTTTTGCATGCAGGTAACGGCGTCCAACGAACTGTCGAAGAAGTCGACCGTATACGTAGATTCTAAGGGAGGTTTCACGATAGCGCGGTATAGAGAAATCTTGGCGGGAACCTCGAGAAAGCAGGATTGCACCTCTGTTCCGTGTGGCGGAGCCGGCCTGCGCTACATGTTGTGCGATTCGTGGCAACAACTGGTATCCACCGTATGGCTCTTGCCCGACGAACTCAGAAACTGCGAAGTGAAGGAGGAGGAGGAAATAACGTTGGTTGTTTTAGACGGCTTTGACTTTCACCTGAGGAATCAGCTTCAGGACCCCCGCGAGAGGAAGAAGGTGCTCAGCGGACTGACGCAGAAGCTCGTCGAAATCGCGAACTGTGGTGCAGCCGTACTAGTTACGAATCACTTGTCTATGAAGCCCAGCTACAGCGACCCGTCGTCCCTTGTGATTGCTCCAGCTTTGGGACAGGGGTTTGGGCACGAGTGTGCCTACAGGGCAACATTCGTGGAAGAGGATGGTCTCTGCAAGGCTATTTTTTACAAAGCACCAACGTTCGGACGTACCACGGTGTTGTTTAGAATACAGCGGGAGGGAATTGTTGAAGAGACTGACGGCTTTTAAATACCGTGGTCATGCGCTGATATATGAGCGTCGTGGGTACATACAAGTCTTACATGTGATATACTCTGCTATTTTAAAGTTTAACTATGCTATCATACACACTATTACTTCATTTTAACATTTGCCTTCTGTGATAAGTTTATCTTGTAAATGGTCGCGGATGAATTTTTCTTGTGTGTGGTTTCTCTGGAACGATTTGGGAGTTTCTAATTTACATTGCAGTGGAAAATTGCATTAGGATGTACCTTGCACAGAACTATTGCAGCATGTCTTGTGCACTACCTTCCACAAATTGTTTGATCCTGTCTTATTTGTTGTGTTGTATTCGTTTGACAAACACATGCTGATCGCACTTTTCGATCTCCTTTGCTGTGCTGAAATAACAAGTTCAAGAAGCAGCATATTTGAGTGAAATTCCATGTCAACTGATAGAAACTTTGAAATCCCTTGTCCTGTAAACGTTTGTGGGTGACGGCTGTACTGTTGGCATCAAACGAAATGCGAACAGCAAAGTGCAAGCCCAAAGCATTACTGAAGCTGCAGTGCACGCCTTCGGCCATTCATTTCCAGAAACAGATGCACACATCTGGTTTGCCCACAGAGTGCTTGCCCTGCTGCGATAGTTTTGCTTCTGTTTCCCTTTGTTTTCGTTTTTTCGCTTTTTAATCAAAGAAACCAGAAGCAACCTTTTGCAGTAGTGCGACAATCCGGATGTGCGCACCTGTCTCGGGTAACAAATAACCGTTGGCCTACACTGTACCTTCAGTTATGCTTTGGCCATGAGCATTGCTGTTTCTGCTTCATTTGACACTGGTAGTACATGATCACAGAAATGTATGCTTCATAATCTTTTGTCCAAGACTGTGTTCACATATTTTATTCCTCGAATCAATACCTGCCCTCAAAGTCTTCAGTTTCAGTCCACTGACATCACAAAGGAAAGAATGGTGAGTGAAGCTGTGCCTAATTCCTAATCAGGAGTTCCAAGCATTGCTCATTTATTGATAGAATCACTGGATTTGGAACATAAACTCAGCAGCAGAGAACTGTTTGGAGGGCAATAAGATGTTCTAATTTTACAAGTGCAAACCAGTTTACATTCTTAAATATTCACAACCTTTTTTGATAAACATTATATTTTTTACGACTTTTAACGGAGTGATGACTGGCACGTATCCTGCTATAACATTAAATCAATTTCCACGTCATGTTTACATTGACTACGTGGCTTGTTGTAGAGTTTACAGATTTTCACTTACCTTTCCACGAGCATATTCTCTATTTCACTCTGCTTAGTACTAGCATGAATCATCACTGAAACCTCACTGGTCCATTACTGGTAGTATCACTGTTAGAACATGCTATGGTGGCCCAGTCACTATGGCATTGTGCTGAGGTAGCGTGTTCCATTCCCGGCTGCAGCAGCTGCATTCCGATGGGGGGTCGAATACAAAGAGCGCTCGTGCGCATTTGTGAACCAGCGGTGGTTGAAATTAGCCTGAAGCCCCCTATCCCACTAGCTTGTACATTGCTTTGTGACGTTAAACCGGAATACTTGGTTTGATCACCTTATGGTCATGATGACCACCAATAAGGACAATAAATATGTTGGTACCTTTGTTAAAAATTCTGTGTCACCTCTGTGTCATGCGCTAAACAGCTTCGCTGGTCATCCACCTTCACAGAGTGAAATGGCTCGTGATTTTTTGATGTGGTGGACACAATGTATTGCCGCAAACCAAGTATACAGTTAAGAAGTTAATGTCTCCAACCAACAAAAGGTGGCATTTGTTAAGACCTTGCATTTTGGAGCCAACTCTGCTCCTTCCTCGGAGGTTAAATGACAAATGACGGCAGGGTGAAACTTTTTAACGGTACTTTATAATAGGGGGAGTGGAAGGAGAGTATCGCTTGGGATAAGGGGGGGGGGGGGGTAAACTTGCTTTCTAGTATGCTTGATTGACAGGGGAATGTGGGGGGAGGAGAGGCACGTGGACAAGGGTGAAAATGTTAGCACTAAAGATGAGAACCTGCTATTATTAGGCCACAGTGGCTTTTTCTTCCCTTTTCGCTGAAAATTGATTTGACTTAGCCTAACCAGACAGATAATTCTGTCTGAATTTTTTGCTTCCGTGTACTACTGTTGCACGAGAATTCAGTGACGGCATGAACACTGCCAACTTCGATGCTCTTGCATGCGACTCTGAATGCAAAGGCAACTCTGAATGCTTTTAAAGGGGCACTTAAGGGAAACACTAAATGAGTCTGGACTAATCAAGTACTCTTTCAAAGCTCTGCTTTCATTAATATCAGTGATAGGTTGGTTATTAAAAAAAGAGTCAAGCTAAACTTTCCATTTGGCGATTTCGCATGGAAACAGCAACACCAGTATGTCAGTGTTACGTCTTAGATTTTAGAGTACTTTTTATTAATTGGGCCATTATGGCTCAACAGAAGTTCCTGAAACTTTCAAAGTTCATTCTTTGACTTTATTAGAATACACTGAAGAAAGGTGCTAACTTGGGCCGGTCGGTACATTTCTGAAAAATAAAACAAGTAACATTGTAAGAATGGGACATGCTGATTGAGCGCTGAGCTGAGTACAATGCAGTCCATCTTTAAAGATTAAGAATTAACTAGGCCCCAGCAGATGCGGTCAAAATTAATGACAACGGCGAGCTGGTGCAGGAACTTCAAGGCAGCGGTGCCATGCATCTGCATGTCGTCCTTGAGTACTTTCAGGCTTGCCAAGCCTCTTCTCACGGTATTACTGAATTTCTTGGTATTGTTGAAAGTATTACTGATTTACTAATGCAGCTTAAAGCATTTTTCTCCTCAGTGTCCTTTTAATGTTGTACCAATGTTTGAGGTGCCCTACTGGGATAGATCTGCCTATACCTCTCTATCAACTAAAACTATCACCAAGATCACCTATCACCAAGATCACCTTTTCACTCTACCAAAGACATAACATTTGGGATTTCATCGAGAACAAAGCAAAGTCATGCAACTCTACTGCACAGACTGAGACTTGGGGTGGTGTTTACTCATCATTAGCTTCATATGATAGGTTGGGAAAATGGCCCCAACTGTTGGGCATGTAAGAACCCAAAGGTAATCATGCCATGTTGTTTGGGACTGCCCGGGCTTCATCATAGTGTGCAGCACATAATGGAAACTTTTTTTTTTTTTTTGAACGGCAGGCTTCTTTCAAAGAAGATTCTGGGAGTGTGGAATGACACTCATAACATACTGTGAGCATGAAAACCGCTATTCACATATTTAACAGAGAGCCTCACCTCCAGGTTTTGTGTGCTATGCACATTACATGTGTACACTGTAATTCACTGTACATACATCATTGTCATCCGCACCCCCTTTCTTTCCCTTTTCCCTACATAAGGTAGCAGGCCAATGACAAAGCTTCCGCCTGATCTCTTGCTTTTATTGCACTAAAAAAATATTTCTCTCTGTTCTCTATCAACTGAAGTAAAATTTTTAAATTTGGCAGATCCCATGGTTATGTAGAAACTGGCTTGAGTGAAGCTTTCTTTGATGTTTTCACAAATGCTATGGAAACAGATCAAACAGCAGAAATGTCTGTATAAAATGATGTAAATTAATGTAAATTTGCACAAATGTAACACTGTGGTCCCATTTTGTTCGCCTCACTTTCACCATACTCCTTCAGTTCTCTGTTCCCAAGTTCGTCAGCTTTCTCTTGCATACGTCTTCACTTCTCTGTAGCTCAACACCCCTTGCTCAGTGCATGCTCTGGTCTTGTTTTGTTTACTTCACTTTTTTCTTCACACTCAGCTGCTTCTGTTTCAAACTCTTTCTTCACTTCTCTGTAGTCAACTTCATCAATTTTCTCTTGCAGACTTCTTCACAACTTGCCTCTTCTTCTGCTTGTCTATTCGGGCACATACTCGACAGCCTAAGTTGCCTTCCAAGCGAGACAACACCCACAAAGAGGGAGGAAGAGGCAAAGAAAACATCGCTCTAACAATTTTTTTTTTTTTTTTTTTTTTTTTGTGGAGAGCACTTGGGTGTCATTTTGAATTAATATGGGCTTATGAAAAACTTCTTGCAATGTGCATTCATCAGGCTACATAGGTATACTGCAGGACAATCACCTCCCAGCGATCTCTAGCTATCTGTAAAGGTGTGATGAAGGATGATAACACAGGAGAGGATGCACAAGAGCAGTGTCGGCGAGTTGAGTATTGGGCTGATCATCCAAAAAGGCACAAGTGCTAACTCGGGCTGATCTCATGTCTGCTTTCCGTCAGATAAACTCTCTCTCCAGTTAACCCTGTCCTGCATCAGTCGATACTATCCTAGGCCTGCAAGTTTCATTTCATCACTCCATCTATTTTGCAGGCTCCAACAGTGATTTCCTTGTCTTGGCATCCATTACTGTTTCTATAATAAATAATGACTTCTTATCCGCTTTATGCATTTCATGACCACTAATACATTATTATGCATTCATGGATGCTTAAGAGAAAATTCAGTAGAGCTATTTTAGTAAATTACACTTTTACAATGCCAATAAAGCCACTTATCATTAGAAAAGGTTGATAAGCCGGAAAATGTTTGAAGACAAGATGGGCAGTGACACTGCCTTAAATTCCAGCACCAGCTTGCTGTACTGTCGTGGATTACCACTACATTCGTTCAAGCCTGGTTAATATTTTATTGGTAAAGATGGCCTACATTGGTTTCTACAGGAGCCAAAAGCTGAAGTTAATAAATTTCTAGAGCTTTTTACTGTGGTACAATGAACCAAGCATGAAAAAATACTTCAAATCTGTGATGTCACCCTGATGAACCGACACGGTGGTTTCGGCGCAAAATTGAGAAAATATAGAAGTTGGCTTTTATTTTTTCTTCTAGTAATAAACCTCTTACTGCGAAATTGCAAAAATAGTTTTGAATGATTATTTATGTAGCACGTACTGAGCAACAGAAAGCTGTGTCGGTAGTTTTTCATGTTGCTCTACAACTTTCTCATTGACACTTTGATAATTAGGACAGTACTTATCGATTTAGATAATTAATTACAATTAGCTAATTATATCTCAGTAACGAAAAGATAACTGGCAGCTACTCCACTGCACTGGAAACAATACGCCCTAGGTTTGCTGCGTGATAGCTGGGACGCCCTGTATAAAGGCGATATTGGTTACCGAACTCTGGCGCTCTCAACAAAATTAGGAACCAAAGAGGTAGAAGGTAGCTCCAGCGGCGTGTCCTTAATCTGTAGTTTGAAATTTGGACTGTCCGTAGCCAAACCCTCATCGATACTCTCTTTCCTTGCAAGTTTCTTTTTAGCGCGCGCCCTATGATATTGCACAAGAGAACATGCAGCGATGGAGGCATCAGACTTTTAAGCAAAGACAATTGATAAGCAGCCCGAGAGGTATAGGTTTCCTTGCCTATACGTGAAGCAGCAGGTTCTCAAAGATAGCAAGAAAGCTGCGGTCAACGTGAGCCCGCTGTTCCGCTGTATTTCTTTTTCGAGTCCGCGTGTATAGCTTTGTTTCTGATAGCGGTAGCTGATATTCGGAACGCAAACGAAACGGTCAAAGACCACGAACTCTGGCAGCGCTGGCGCGTATTACGGAGGCAGGAGGCGTTGCCTTGCGTGTTGAATGCCCGTATAAGGTCGCCGAGGAGGACAGTTTTTGGTGGCTTATCTGGGCGTTAGTGTTGCAGAAGACCTACCAGACGACGCTGGTCCCCTCACGCTGCCATCGAGGGTTCCAGAAAGACAAATATATACAAAGCGTGATCCAGTTGAAAAGATCGAGAGCTTTACATACAGCGCGCGAAATATTGAGCGTGTATTGAATGAAACCAATCGCGAGGAAAAGAGCGGCATAGAGCCAAACGTTTGGGGGGCGAACTGAAGACGCGGCCTAGAAATTCGCCCACGACGACATCTGGCCGTGATATACGTTACTGTGTATACACGTAGGCGTGTATTTCTTAGGCTCGGTTTTCCTGCGACGAGCCGCTTTCTGACTTGGCTTCTGGTTGACTTCTGGCTCACTCGCGTGGTTGTAAGCAGAGTTTTAAAATAAGACGTTCGGCCACAGGAGGTCACGTGGATGTAGTTTATGGCGTTTCGAGAATCGCGCTGAATGTATGGCGTCGTGCGGGCCCCCTCTGCTCCTCGCACGGGAACATAAATTCTTTTGTCGTCTGGCACGCCGATATGGTAGCGAGATTTAGACCGACTATTGTAGGTCACCACGGCTGATAAAACAGAACTGACTCGACGAAAAGAACGAAAGAGAAGTGGTGTAGAATATATGTATGCGAGTTTTCTTATATTATTAGGGTCACAATGGTAGGCCGCTCAAGTGCTCACTTTTGCGAATTTTGTTCGCATATGAGAGGTCTGTCCAGGGTGAAAAAAACAGCCATTTCGCAATTGATCCGCCGGTGCATTTCCGACATTATTTACAAGCGCTCTGACAATCGGTGTCGTCGGTCGTTGCCACATTTTCTGGACGCGTTTTTCGCAAACGGCTGACCGAGGTACCAGTGCTTGGCGCCAGATTGTTTTCGTCTGCTCGCTGTTGACATCGCAGACGGGGCCCGATCATATCAGTTCAGGCTCTGCGCCGATCATATCAGTTCGGAACGCATCGTTGACTTGTTTTGAGCATCTTCTTGTAGCGCATTTTTTTTTTTTTTGCTGATAAATCTGATCGCCTGTTCTCTCAATAATATTGCATCGTCTGACATCTTCCCTCCGCAACGTCATAGCAGTCCGAGCTGATTCAGACGACAAGCGTGACATCGGTTTTACGACACGAACGTTACAAAAATTCAATATGAAACGCTTCATTCGATCTACACGACGTGTACACGTGGACAGAACAAGGTACAAGATAGCCGTAAAGATTGCCCGTTAACTTTGACTTTGTGGTCAGCAGTATGAAAACGTAAAAGAATCTTCTGTCACGACATCCTATTTATTTCATTCGGATACGTTACATTTCTTTTGTGTAAGACTCATCACAGAACAACCAAAATGTTGCTTGTAAACCTACATAGGGCAGCAGTCATGGCTGAAAAGGTTTTGAAAAAGAAATTACAATAAAGGCACAGCTCTAGTGGCCAAGGAAAGTTTAAGTGGCAGCAGACGATGACAGCTTTCGACTCGCAAGGAACATCCTGCTCCCGAGAACCACGACAACAGTTGTAAAACAGACGAGGAAAACTTTTCGTCTGCTCGTTTCGACGAAGCGAGAAAGTGATAAGAACAACAAGACGAGCTAAGTGGCTGATGCATGACGAAACAGAAGGCACCCTTTACCGAAGCAGACGATTTGCGTATGCCGCCGTGGACTTTACGACCTCCTAAGAGCTGCGCGTTGTGCATGACAAATGTGCTTGACTCCGGTAATTTGTCCCAACACTAAAATGTGTAGGCTTCACTCTGCTTTGGGCATGCTTTAAGGTTGGCCAATGGTAGTCGACGTTCTCTGTAGCCTGTTTACTCAAGAGCTCGCTATTATAGCTCGGCTTAACCCGTCACTCGAGGTCGCGAAATGTCCGGTCGATGGGGCTTGAAATCTTCTCTCTTTCCTAACGGGAGAGGGGGTTCCCTTAGAGGTTTGCACCAGTGTAGTAAGGCTTATCAAAGACATGTTTACAAAAAGTTCGAGCAGACCAAGGGGCTTAGCAGTCGTAACCCTTGGGTGATCGAAAACACATTTTCGTTTGGTCTTGAACCTGCAGCTGTTTTTCACGTTACGTTCGAGGATTTACTTAAGGACACGCGTTTCCCAAGTGCTGAAAGTCGTCGTCTGCGAAGCAAGCAGAAGGCCATTATTCTTGCTGGTAACGGCGTCGTCACGACTTTTTAAAGATCTATTTTCCTCGGTGTCAGCAGCTGCCGACGAACAAATTGCGCCTCTACATTGTGCAAGTCAGAACTCTTTGCAAGAGCACAGTGGATCAGCACAGCGCTCTGCGTGCATTTCTTACTCCGGACTAAGTATACTGTCAGCTCTATACCTTATCATTACGAACAAAAAGAACTGGCACCTCCGTCACTTGTTTGAACATTTAGATCTCGCCTAGTTTTTCCCAACAAGGGCGATGCGACATGAAATTGACTGCTTTTTTTCCAGGTAACAGTTTGCCGTGCTGCGTTATATTCCATGGTATGGAAATATACTGACTGAAACAGCAATGCATTTTCCTCGAAGTTTCGAGTAACTGGTTAATCGAGACTTGTTCCACGCACAAAGTTTCCAACAAAAGTGTTTCCTTTTGAGTACTGGCCGACTTAAGTCCTGCGTCATTCCACCATGCTCCTTGAAGTCATCATCTAAAGAATTAGCGAGACTTTCTTGATTAATATTTGTATTTCCGATTATCTCAAAAGTTATCAGTTTGTCTCGAATCCATCATTTTTAATATTCTGAGAGAATATTTGCAGGTACATGCGGTGTTATGACGTACGTGTTTTAGATTACTCTATTTCATTAAAAATGACATTGATAAATAATATGGTGGCGAGAACATACCAGTTATCATTCGAAACAACACCATTTTTCGATAAGTTGTGGGGACAACAATTTCCGACTTAATCGTGTAACTTCGGACGAGGCTTATAGACTCTAATCGCGTGCTTTGTCTGTGTGTTTAGCGGGGCATCTGTTCCCACACTGAAAACCAGAGAGTTCAGGACTTAATGTACCAAATGGCACCAGGATACGGCGATGGATGGATGTAAGGAAAACCTTAGATAGATAGATAGATAGATAGATAGATAGATAGATAGATAGATAGATAGATAGATAGATAGATTAAACCACAACGGATTTGAACGTTTTTAATTTTTAGCCGGTGTTTGGTTTTTCTTTTCACCCTCTCTCTTAGCGCAGAAGACGGATCAAATGAGCGGCAAACTTACACAACCCCGCGGGTGTGTGTGTGTGTGTGTGTGTGTGTGTGTGTGTGTGTGTGTGTTTGCCACTCGTTTAATTCCGTTTTTTTGTGCTGTTTCTTAAAGACCCTACTGAGCCGTATCAACTATATAGCTATGATCCCACTGTCTTCATTGCCGAAGTGTCTGCCCATGACCTCATCGCGCTTTATATGGAGGAGCATGCGGCTCGCGATATAATTTGTCACTGACAAAACCGAATTATTGTTTATCGCCCGACGGCGTATAGATCCTTGGCCATATCGAGACTTATGACCCGATGGGCCCGACTTGACACCTTTGGTGCGCCGCCCTAATAGCACCGCCGCTCGTTGCACCGTGTCGAACCTGATTGGGAGCATTTACGCAACGTGCTACCAGCGGGGGCCATTTTTCGCCTGCCACCGGTCGTCTGGAACCGGCCAACTTTTGCAGACGACCCGTTACAGACGACGGTCTTTCTCTCCGCGAAGCCTCACGTGATCCGCCGCTGCGCACCAATTTATTATTACATGCCGTCGAGTTCAGCGGGCCACGCCGAATCCGGCACGGTAAAGCTCCCCCTTACAGATTGCCCCTCTCTTTTCAGGGACAAATTAGGCGGCCGTTATTTTGTCTTTGATATAGTTTCTTTTTCCTTCCTGTTCGTATACACCGTCGTCTTGTTCTTCTTCTGCTTCTTTTCCCCCTGGACTTGAGGTGCTGGACTCACGCGCGTCGTAGCAGACGAGCACGCGTGGTATATCACACGAACGCCAACAGACGGCAACGTCCTCGTGGTCGTGACGTAGGCGCGCGTGCGCGGCCTGATTGGCAGGCAGTTCGGTGTCGTCTGTCAAATCGTTTCCTCTTGTCGCCAACGCGAGGAGGCTTCGTCTGTCTTTTATTGCCGAAGTCGCCGTATAGTTTGCTTGCGGATCAGCGTGCGCCTGCCGCACGCGTCTGCTCCAGTTGATCGCTATCTCGCCTTTCTTTTCATTTTTTTCATCTTGCTCTTTGCTTTTATAACGAGCCTCTGGTTGCTCGAAGTTCCTCGTGAATACACATTTAATGCTTTCACCCTCGCCGTACACCTCTACCCTCTTTCCCGTCTTTCGGTTCTTTTTCTTTCGTTATTCTTCGGATCTCCATCTTTCTGAAACGCAACCCCAATCATCCCATTAGGCCTAGTTTTTTATTGTCTCGACAGACGTGCGGTTTCGAACACGCACGTCTGCGTCGCGCACGCAGACGAATCCAGAAAAGTCGTCTGCAACTTGTATTTTATTTTTCTCGTCTGGTATCCCGTTTTTCTTCTGCTTCCTCCGCACGGGCCTATTATTCGCTAATTCTTGTCGTCTGCTGTTTTTTTTTTTCCTCTGTCCCCCGGCAATCGGTTTTTGTATTCCATCTGTCGTCCGGACATAAAAAGTTAGCGAGGCAGTTTACGCATGAGTGCTCTACTTAAACACAGGCTGGCTGAAGGAGGATACGTGTTTTTTTTTTTTTTTTTTTTCGTTTATCGCCTATTGGGATTTTTCTTTCGTCGGTCTTTGTATTTTTCCCCTTTTCTCGCGGCTGATTGACTTTGTGGGAGGCCGTCGTTTCGTCGGAAGTCAATTTTTGGGGCTAGAAAGAAATGGTGACGTAAGAAGTTCCGTAACGATCTTCGTGATTCCGTTTATCTTGCTTAAGGCGATTCGTTCGGTCGTTTCGATCAACCGGTAAATGGTGGCGCGAAGGAGAGGAAGAAAATAAATAAATGAAATGAAGAGGAAAAAGGAGGAAATAAAGACAGAGATAAAGAGAACTAAAGAAAAACTACGTATAGGAGAAGAAATGAAAGAAAGAAGGAAAGAAACAATCAACTTTACCTCAGGCTTCGGATTCGTCCCAAAACGTTCGCCCCTGAGTGCTTTTCTGTTGTTCAACTGACCTCGTTAGAACGGATATGTATACCACCTTGTCGTTCGAAGTAGTATAGATCGGCTCAGGGATTGGGAGAAGCGAATCGCTGCCTTGCTTAGCGGTGAGAGGCAAATCTACATCGGGCGTCGCTTATGTGCTACCCGTACACCGACAGCGTTAACCAATCCGTTCACTTCGGTGACGTGCACGCATATTCGCTTCGAGGTCAGGAGCGCGCGCCTTGCGAGATCGAGGCCAATTCCTGTTCTCAAGAAAGCTCGAGGCGATCCAACGCGACCGGCCAAGTTCGCCGCCTGACATTGTGTGTTTGTTGTTTTCAGCGCGAATTTGAGCGCATGTCGGAACAAGAGAGCGTGCATGTCTTATTTAGTGCGGGATGCAAAATGTGATCGACGCAGATTGATTCAAAAGCGCTTGATTCAAGAGGGAACCAAGCGGCCTCGAGGACTTGTTTCAAACATTTCTTTTTGAAGCAGAAGATTTAAGTGATGTGTTTTGTTGCTCAGCCTGTCGGTGGAACAATAATAACGGGATGGATATGTGCACGAAGTCCATTGCAAGTTCAGGGATATGCGAGCGCACCGCTTGCTTCTGTGAATTCTTGGTTTCGCAGAGCCTGTTTATTTATGATGCCATGTCTGCGTGTCGGGATCTGTGAGTTTGTGTTCGTGATTCTGTATTATGTGAACTCTGATCCAATTTTGCATTGGACACGTACTCGTCTCTTGAGCTTGGGCGAATTCTTAATGTGTACTCGCAGGGCAACACATGATGTTCGTTCGTTATTGGAGTGTCGCACTTGAAGGACTATGTAAGGAAACATGGAACATAGAGTGCTTTAGCGGACACCATTCTATGCACGCGCGTGCGTGACGATACTGCTATCCGGACCTTCTGGGCGCGCTATCCTAAAAGGACGGTTATGTCTTGTCTGCATTCGGAGTTCACAAATTAACAGAAATAAGATAAAAATTTCTGTTCCCAAGTTGTGTTCCATTGAATCCTGGAAAGCTTTCCCTGGTGGCATGCCTACCATGATACTCCAGATATGTATGATGAAACATGAAATGACATGCACAGCGCACGACACACTGGTACAAAACACAGAGAAAACACGGGCCAAGTATACGTGTTGTTGCTCGAGGGATGACAATGTTCACTGCGGACGCTAGCGCTGTTCTTTCTAATGTAAATAGTCTGCAAGCGCAGATTAAGCGGGCCGTTGTCTAAGTATAACCCTAGGCCGGCATCAGCAAACTGCAAAGTTTAATTGAATTAGATAATTGTACAGCGGGAATAATGAGTGGAATGTTTTGGGGCTCTTTGTTTTCAACTATACAACGAAATGCTATCTAGCAGCAGGGATTTCTAAACGAATTTCCGTACCAGTAGCTTTGTGCACCTTGTCCAGCTTCGAAACCTTGGATTGATTGATTGATTGATCGATTGATTGCTTTATTTATTGAGTGGGGCTTCGGGTATCTTCTAACAGGCTTGGTGTTCTTGTTTCTGAATATGAATACAGTCGAACCCGAATATATCGAATCCGAAGGGGCTCACAAAATTTTCGATGTATAGGTAATCCGACATATAAAGTACACATCTTATGCAAAATTTTTCAACGGGATTTTGCAGCTGTTCGTTATACACAATAATTCGTTATATGTGGGTTCAATAAATCACAGTGCGTAATGGAAGCGAATCTCCGATCCCTTTCTCAGCCACGGAACACCGTGGCCGTGGAGCTACCTGGCCGGAAATTTGGCCCACCTGAGGTCTTCTTTAACGTGCACCTAAATCTAAATACACGGGTGTTTTCGCATTTCGCCCCAATCGAAAGCTGCCGCCGCGGCCGTGAATTTGCAGCCGGTGCGCTTGCAAGAGTATGTCTGGCGTTCCACTTGAAATGAATTTCCAGGATGGACATCAGTTGAGTATATTTCCCCCCAAAAACAAAGTGTGGAGACGAAATACTGCCATGAGCGTTCAGTTATTTTGTCCTTAAATGTATAAACGGCATTTTCGTTAAAAAGTAAGTGGAACAACAGTGCACTTTTACGGGCGAGTTTGATGGGCGCATATCTCCCCAACTGGCTGTCGTTCTGAATTTCATGCGAGTGGATACGCCTGACAAACTCACCGGCTACAATTCGTAAATTGCAATATGTGTCGTAAAGTAATTAACTGAGAAGTTAACTAGACAATTTTTGTTAGTCGAGCATGTGTTTCGATTTCTCGTGCTACTAATGTCCGCCTCATCGGATAACCCAGCTCAATGATAAGAATTATGCTACCTGCCACAGGCGTTTTCTAAAAATTCCGTAAAACTTGAACACCCTGCATATCAACAGCGTCCATCGCTCTTTGTGTTGTCTTTGCGCTTGAGTTCCTAATTCGTGATTCAAATTCTAACGTTTCTTCTCATTCTGCTGGCTTGTCTATCTCGGACCAAATCGGGAGGGAGCCCCGCAAGCTGTTCTTATCTCCCCATTCGTGCTTGTTATACTGAACTCGTGACATTATACCTGCTTCCTATCTTACAAGATTACCATGTTTCCCGCTTAGTCACGTGACAGTCTTCACCACCGTGTGGCGCCCTGAGTGTCCTTACCTTAGTTTCATTTTTATGTTTCTTGAAAGAAGAGAAATGCTGTTGCATTCGCTCCACAGTCATTGCCTCGTGTTTCGCTCTTAACCGGGATAATAATGAAATCTGACGTTATCTATCGGCGACGGCAGGAAAAGCCCGTGGTTTTCCGCGAGGTCGCCTCGAAACAAGGATGCTGTCGGCTCTACGTATACTTTTCAAAGAGAACGCGTCCCTCGGAAACGTTACTTCCTTCACCCCAGCAGCGCGGACCCGGCTCTGGAAACACACGGCAAACAACAACAACGCATCCCGACATCGCAGAAGCAACTACGCCGGCTCTCTGGAAAGAAAGCAAACAGCCCACCCTCCTACGCAGAGAGGTCCGAAACGTCGCTTCGGCAGTAGGATCACGCATCAAAACAACTTCGGTGTCCGGGTGCGAATGTGCAGGTCCCCTCGAAGTGACCAGAAAAAAAAAATAATAAAGCTCCGAGAATCACGACCACAAGCGTAGATTTAGCCCCCCTGTCTTCTACGACTACTAAGTCTTCTCTCCTTCCTAAGTTGAATAAAAAAAAAAAAAAAAAAAAAAAGCTCGACTGCTCCCGATCGAGAAATTGAAGCGGGAGGCCAGGCTCGATCTTTGCCGAGGCCAAAGTTGGGAGATCCGAAAAAGATGACTCTTTCGTTACTTCGCCGCCAAATCCTCGGCGCGTAAGGCACAGCTAACACGCGGGCACGCACAACACACACACACAAGCACGCAATCGTTTGGGGCCATCGACCCAATTCTATAGATGACGGCAGCTCACAAGCCCACCCGGCCACCAATACCACTAACCCCACACCGCCCTCAAAGAATAAAAAAAAAAAAAAAAGCAACAAAAACACACACGCACTTGAGCGGCCGTCGTTTCGTACTTCTCTCTCTCCCCCCCTCACCATCCCTTACAACCAACTGCGGCGGACGTGACAGGTTACCCGGCCTTTGATCCCTCCTGCACTCGCGCGCACAACGTGATCGCGGCAGAAACTGTATCAAGTTCAACTTTCGGGACAAGACTCGCTCCTAAAACGACGCGCCCCCCTCACTGAGTCGGCCGTATAGGCGCCATATACGTTCTTCTCTTCCTTCTGGTACTGTGCTCCAGGTTCCAGTTTCAAAAAGGCGTCGTCTGCTACTTCGTGTTTTGCGTGTGTGTGTGTGTGTGTGTGTGTGTGTGTGTATGCGCTTGTGATTCGTCTGGTTTCTGTCTTGAAACCTCCTTTCTTATTGTGCTTTCATAGAGACCCACACTCCTATCTCCACTGACACCACACTAATCTTTGACTTCAATCTGTCTGCCTCCTTTTCACCCCTTACCCCCTTTTTTGTTGTGTCCGTTTTTTTGTTGCAGAGTCAACAGCTTCTGTTAACGCCTCCGTCAAAATAAGCAGACGGATTTGGGAACAAACTGCACTTCTGTCCCCACTCCGTTCCTTCTGTTCGTGATTCAATTGGCACACCGTTGAAACTTTTTTTTTTTTTTCCGGTCTGGAAACCTCTGTTTTTTATTGTGCCTTCGTAGAGTCCTTCACTGCTATCTCACTGACACCAACCTAATCTGTGCCTTCAATCTGTCTCCTCCTCTTCTGACCTTTCTTTTTTATATTTATTTTCTATTTGGACCGGCATTGCTTGTGGTAATGCCTCCGTCAAAATAAGCAGACGGATTTGAGGAGATGCACTTCTGTTCTGAGCCAATTGGCTCCGCCACTGAAATATTTATATATGCAGTCCAATATGCCACATGCATGCTTTCGTCTTTTTCACGTACCATTCTTGGTTAACTTCTAATCGTTTAGTTTTATTACCGCTAAATTTGGGCAAGGATACCAGTACGACACGCCTGTAGAATTACTGGAATTCGTACACAAACTTTTATTACGGGCCTTGAATCTGATTCTGCATCGTCCTTTGAAGCTAATTTTGACGATGCACACAGCAGGACACCCACTGCAGATGTTTTTAATTACTCATTGTAGTAAAACGGTCGAATCGTACCTGTAGCCGTAAATCTAATCTAACCATTCCAACGAGTTCTTTGCAGCCTTCGATTGAGTTTTCCTTCAGTTAGCATCCGTTCTGCTACTCTAAAACACATGTTACGACTAATAAACGACTTAGCGGCTACGATTGGTAGACGAGTTAGTTGTTACGATTGTTAGATGGAGCTCACGGTTAACAGTACTTATCGGTTACGGTTATTAGATGCGCTAGTTCACGGTTACTAGTAGATGAGTTCTCGTTTACAATTGTTAGATGAGTCAGTGGTTGCTATTGTTAGGTGGTTTACTGGTTACGAATGCCAGACGACGTATAAGCTTCAGCTTTTGTATTGTATAAGCTTCAGCTTCAGTATTGTAAAAGCTTCAGCTTTTGCAAAACTTATCGACTCAAAGTTGTGAAGGAAACAGCTATATCAACGAGCTGTGTAATAAAAGTGCCCATAGTTCCCGCTCGAAACGCACCCGCGTGCGCAAATTTTGATGCTTCCTTCAGGAACTTGTCGGACTCCCTAAACAGTTTGTTTCGGAGATAAAACCTACAGAGCTAGCAGTGTTTCACTTACAATCTCATGATTCGAAGAAACTATGCTTAAATTTCCGCAGCGGTTCAGCAAAATTAGCATGGCTATCGTTCCCTCTGCATTTGGACAAACAGTATTGTAATTGCGCCCGATCGCAGTACCGCTTCCTCTTAACAGGAGCATGTCGAGCGGCGAGTCAGGCGAGGATGTACGCAGTCGCCGAACGGCGCGAGCGAAAACTCATAAAAGAAAACGGGTTTCTGCTTCGACCCGTTCCAAGTGCGCCACTCTCTTTGGCGCTTTATGTTTTTGTTTTTCCCACTCCTTGACGCTTGCGATAAGGTGACACCAATGTTAGACGTTTTCCCGCTCCTCGTCTGGCAACCCCGCGTGAGCCTCCTCCTTCTCGCGTTTTCTCGTTTCTGCCCTCCCCCATCGCTCGGAGCAGACGACAACCTCTGGGCCGCTAGCAGACGACGCTCCGCGCTCGGTGCCTTTGCTTGCGTGTGTTGTGCTGCGCTATTCCTGTGGGACGGCGGCGGCTTAAAACCCGGACGTTGTGGGAAATTCATCACCTTTAAGCTCGCCGCTGAAGAAGAAGAAGAAAAACGCTCTTAACTACTCCCGTTTTAGTTCCAGACGGAGTTCCGGAGGACGTCTGCACACGTTTAGAATCCCGGAACTACAGTTCCTCAGTGAGGAGTGAGTTCGTCTCGGAAGAGCCGGGAATCTCGTCGTCGAGTGTGATGAACTGTGCATATTTTGTGCTGTGATGACAGGAGTTGTGCTCGGCCATCGAAGTGCGAGGATTTGACGGCGAAGTGTTGGTTTTGTTAGCCGAACTCGGCGAAGGCCACCGTTTGGATACCTGGCAGGCATCCGGAGGAACCTTGACTTGAGGTTGGTGGAAACCGGCGCACTTGTTAAACCGACGCAACCTTACCGGAAGGAAACTGGCCATAGGCAAGGGGCTGACGTGTAAAGGAGCAAAAATTGTCTCTGTAATTGTGAATGAAGGAACGAGGGAAAGAATTCACGCGTTACAGACACTCTTGTGTTACCGGACACTGCTGTTGGTTTCTATGCCACATAGCTAATTTGAATTCTGTAGACATTGTCTTTTTCATCTACTTTCTGAAATATAAAAACACACTAAGGTCGATTTCATTTTTTCAGAAAGACTATCGCGTAAGGCTTCGCGTTTTCAATGTTTTCACTGCACAAAAACTCGACAGAGAAGTTCGAGAAATAACGGAGCTTTTATCTGCGACCTCCAGACATCGGACGAACGATCAGTCGTCGGTGCACGGCGCAATGGAAAAGGCCTTTAATGGCTGTCGTGGCAGACAATATCTTTCCACTGACATCTTCGACTGGAAGGTCTTCAGAAAACTGTCTTGCGGTTCAGTTGCGCAATTCGATATGGAGGTGCCGGCTTGACGGATATCGTATCTCACTGATTCTAGGTCGGCTGTTGCAGGGTCAATGGGCCAGGCAAACCCGTATGACAAGATCGGTGTGATAAGTAATCTACGCGTAAAACCGTTATTCAGTGCGGGAGCAAAGCTGCGCACGAAGCTGTCGTTATTGGGAATATCTGATTGATTGGTCGTGCGCGTCTCGTGTGGAAACCGACCGCTTTTGATAAGCGTAATTCAGCAAGGATGGTAATTACGCCGACTTATGAAAGCCGTTTAGTCGCTCGGGATAACGGCGCGACTGAGCGTTAATTGCGATCATGCCAAATGCTGTCGATTAGCGGTTGTCGGTGGTAGATAGTATAGGTGGGCTTTTGAGCCAGAAGACGGCTGAAAATACCTTTTCTTTCGAATTGTACTCAGCTCACCTGTCCTACAGTGCTATAGGAGAATAACCTAATTTGCTATGAAGGGTAGAGACTTGGGCATGTTGGTAATTCATGTTAAAATACGCATGAACGTGTCGGTAGTTCACAATTGTACAAATTCCTTTGTATTCGAATCGAAGCTCTTTTTTTTTTCTTGGTGATTGGTGAGTTTGCTCCTTATGTTCGTTATCAGAGCCGACCGTGCTTGTATGTAGTGTTTAAAGTCATTGCTGATACACCTTTGATTTATAGACCAGGATCGGATATTTTTTATACCTTGTGAATACACGTTTATGCGTGACAAGTCCGCGCATTAGCAAATGGCTCATCGATTGACTTGCTGTTTTATGTCGGCTGGCTTGGTAGAATGTCCCAGAGCAATTCCTTGGCCTAGGGGCTTGGGATTGATTTTCACCGCCTGAAGCCTAAATGGTAAATGCACAATCGCTTCTTGCATTCCAGCCCCCGCCACAATGAGGCCGCCACGACAGCGATTCGTTATCAGTAACAGAACGCGACTGCCATTGATCCACCCCGGCACGTGATCAATGCAGTACTAACGAGCAGTTTTGTCATGACGAACTTCGGCAGTGCTGTAACGGGAAATAAGTTCACAGAGAAAACCGACGTGGTCTATCTAACGACTTTTCGGTCGAAATGTTCCGAACTTGAGGAGCACATTAGACGGTACGGCAAAGCAGGCGTCGGGAACTTTGAATGTGTAGTGACGTATATCCTACTTTATAAAGATTGTGCGATGGTATATCGGAAGCCTAACGTATTGCAATAGAGATCAGGTATTTCTGAGGAAGAGCTAAGTAAAGCAATTGTCTTGGGCGATCTGGTAGTTTGTATTTAGAGAGGACGCACTAAAAGACCCTGCCAATGAATAAGGCGCCACATGAACACGCATAACGAAAATCGGAACTAGCAACTTCACTTATTAAGTTTTGCGTGTTCATATAACTAGATCGTTGCAAAGCCATGTAAACCTCACTGTTTATTTTTTTTTTTTTTTGCTGAGTTTAAGAAATATAATCCTTCGTGAGATAGAAAAAAAAACCGGATGACGTTTACTGACACGTTTGGGACCTTCATTGAGTATTATATCGACGTCTGTGCCTTGATATCTCGCTTAATCTGCTATGGCATTGGCGTACCCGATGGTATATCGCAAGTCAAGGTGAGGGGCTTACCTTTATGGTGCTGGCTGTTGCACCTGTTGTATATATACTGTCATAATTGCCGAAACATGGGTACACGTTCTCAACGTCGTTTGCTTAGAACCCTGAATTGACGTTTCGTTTTTTTTTAAGTTTATTTATTAATATGAACTGCAGGGCTACAATTGACTCCGTTTAGAGGGTACCAGGACATGAGGTTGACCTTCCAGTGTTCTTTAACTCAAACTAGAAACCTCGGCACACGGAAGTTTTTGGCCTCCCTTGTACTGAACGGAATGCAACGGCAGCTGGACGCGGAATGAGTCGAACCCACGACATCAGGCATCGCCCGCAGGGTGTAGCAGTCCCTCATGGCCTCATTGCCATCGTTAGCGAAATAATCTTTGCAAGGGCAAACCTCTTTTCTTTTGGATTGTGCGCACAGCGATAAGAACAGCAGCGATGTTGTGCGAATCACTTTGTTGTTGTTTTTTCCTGTACAGCAATAACAACATCCTGTGAAACAGGAAGTGTTTTGTATAGGACGCCTCAGTCTTGTCTCGACTGACTTTTTCCGAAGCTTCTTATCTAGGACACTGCTTTTACCTCTCCGAAGGGTTTCCTTTTGACTGCGGTAAATCTTTCGTATACAAATCGCGTTGTTAACAGTGTGAAATCCATAGTTTCACAGATCCGTGGATGGTTCATTTACTGTGTACGACCTGCAGGAGTTCTTTGGGACAGCATGTACACATTGTGTGTGAAAGTCTACAGTCTTCTCACGAATTGGTTGTACAAATTTTTGTGCAATGAATGTCGAGGTCGGCACGGAAACCAAAGTGTGATGACAGGCTACTGCCACGCGTTCGATGTACGGTACACTCCTCAGAGAGATTTAGCGTCCGTGAAACCGGGTCCCTGTGCGTATGTATGTGTCAGTTCCCACTCACGTAGCAGCTTCTTGAAAAAATTGTCGTAGCGCACGTTCAAAGACATGAATACAGAATGTACGTGGGCGCGCATGCAGAAGATAACGTCCGACAACAGATCCATTTCCAGTTTCGCTGCAGTTTTTATGGCATTCAAATGCATCATGACATGTTCGCACTGTGTTGTAAGCTTAATCCGTTAGTAAATAAAAACAGACTGTCTATAGGCAAATTCTATATACTGCTCTATATATAGTCAAACGACTAACGGCTATACACTTTTTATCAAGTACTGTCTATACAGTGTTTATAGAGAAATCCTATAGATTAGGCTGTGCTCTATATACAGTATCAGGACTGTTTGTGTCAAAAGCATAGGGTCATAAGACCCTATGCTTTTGACACAAACATCTATAGAATCTCTATAGACGTTTTATATACTTATCGTCTTGCACTCTTTATCGACTATTGTTAATAGAATGTTTATAAACAAATCCGACTGAATTGTTTATAGACGGTTTATGGACTGTCTAATTCCTTTTTTGTAAGGGTACATATGTGAAAATATCTAATGTGCGAGTTCAAAATAATTACAATAGTCATCAGTTATGATTCGTTTAATGAGTAATTGCGTGGGTTGGCTGTCAACAGTTGAAATTTCGCTCCAGTGACTGTTCGTGTGTCAGGAATAGTCCTATGGCTTTTGCTTTGTTTGCAGCGCTTTAATCATCATTTTACGTTATTCGACTCGGCCTACCAAATATGACACACTGGGCCCTCTGGGGTTTAAAAAAAAAACGACCATTCATGCTGGAAACTTGAGACCATGCTGACGACTAACTCTACTGAGGCTGGTTACATTACTACTTCTGACTGCGAACATGTCAGCAAACCCTCGGAATTGACGTGCCATGTGATGTACTATTTCTATGCTAAAGACATACGGCTGCGAAACTGAAAATCAGTGATTTTCTGAAAGTAAATGCCGTGTGTGTGTGCTTTCATGTATACTATCGACCAAAAATGTTTACGGACCACGGGATCTCAGAAAACGCTAAATATCCGAGCAGCCTTTAAAAGTAGCTAGTAAAACAGTACATCACAATGTTGTTCGCATATACCAGCAGAGGCTGGAAATGGGAATACCAGGCTGCGTTTGGAGGCTGCGGAGATATTCAGCTTTTTGTCAGATCTCTTGGTCCGTAAACTTTTTGGGTCGATAGTACATTCAGCCAGAAGTATTCAAGCTCTTAGACTAGGAAGGCTTAGGAGTGCGGTTCAACGGCGAATATCTCAGCAACCTTCGGTTTGCAAATGACATTGTCCTATTCAGCAACAATGGGGACGAATTACAGCAAATGATTGAGGAGCTTAACCAAGAAAGTGTAAGAGTGGGGTTGAAGATTAATATGCAGAAGACAAAGATAATGTTCAATAGCCTCGCAAGGGAACAAGAATTCAGGATCGCCAGTCAGCCTCTAGAGTCTGTAAAGGAGTACGTTTATCGAGGTCAATTACTCACAGGGGACCCTGATCATGAGAAAGAAATTTACAGAAGAATAAAATTGGGTTGGAGTGCATACGGCAGGCATTGCCAAATCCTGACTGGGAGCTTACCACTGTCGCTTGAAAAGAAAATTGTACAATCATTGCATTCTACCGGTGCTAACATATGGGGCAGAAACTTGGAGGTTCACAAAAAAGCTCGAGAACAAGTTAAGGACCGCACAAAGAGCGATGGAAGGAAAAATGTTAGGCCTAACGTTAATAGACAGGAAGAGAGCGGTGTGGATCAGAGAGCAAACGGGGATAGCCGATATTCTAGTTGACATTAAGCGGAAGAAATGGAGCTGGGCAGGCCATGTAATGCGTAGGATGGATAACCGGTGGACCATTAGAGTTACAGAATGGATACCAAGAGAAGGGAAGCGCAGTCGAGGTCGGCAGAAAACCAGATGGGATGATGAAGTTAGGAAATTTGCAGGCGCAAGTTGGAATACGCTAGCGCAAGATAGGGGTAATTGGAGATCGCAGGGAGAAGCCTTCGTCATGCAGTGGACATAAATATAGGCTGATGATGACATTCGGCCACCAAACTCTGCAGTAACTGTGTATCGCGACAAATTTGAATTCGCAATTTGAAATTCGTATACTTCACTGGTTCACTATGGTATAATTCCCAAGAAAACTGCTACGTACATATTAAAACGTTGAATTCGATGCTTATGCGCCCAGGCTTTGCGCATGAATTTAGTTTTTACGCCAATGTCGTGTCCTGTAAAGTTTTCTCGTCCGACCGTGCCCATGCACTCTGTGTGTCTTTGTGCTGACGTTAGGACAGTTTTAGAATATGACCTATACGAAGACCATATAGCGGTGCATGCAATCTCACCCCAACTTTGCTGAAACATCGCTTTCACTCCGAAGCAGTGCATCTACGAAGTGCTCCGTTTACCGTTTTCCATATAATCACCCTCCCAATACCTTTCGGCATGAGTATTTCCTCCGTGTTTCCATTTCTGTCCTCTCAGTCGCCCCGGTACAGAACGCGCTGGCCGAAAGACGTCGCGCGCGCTTTCGTGCCCTTCGCGGGGTGACGTCACCGATTTCCGGCGTCCTCTATTGGCCGCTGGCGACGCTCGTCCTTGGGGGCGCCGCTAAAGTCCTCGGCACAAACCAAGCTCATTAGTATGCGCACTCGCGTCGGCTATAAGGAGTCCCTTTCCTTCTCTCTATCTCTCTCTTTTCGTTTACTTCTTTTTCTTTATTGCGTTGTTTCGGTGTCAGCGTGATTGCACGCTTGATCATGACCGCCGCAGCGGCCGCACGTTTTGCGAAATCCGGGACAGAGCAAAGGAAAAAGGTCGGCGCCATCTTTGTTTTCTGTTTTCCCAGCGCCGTATACGTCCCTCCCCCGCCATGTACGCGCACGCTCTCGGGTCTTCTGCTGCGGCTGCTGCTGCTAAGTTGGCTCGCGCGAAAAATATATCCTGTTTTATGACCTCTCTCGGGCTGTCCGCGATGGCAAACAGTTCGTCCCTTTCCTTCTTGTCTTCTGTTCAGATCTGGAACCCCATCCCTCGTGGTGGGTGAGCTTCTTGGCACGTGACTTTCCAGACGCGCGTAGCGGCGCGGCAGACGATGCGGCGCAGAAGACGAAACGAAGTCGGTCACGAATCCAACTAGCGGTGCCTTGCTAAATCCGCGTGTGAAATCTGTGTTAATAACTACCACACGCGCTGACGTCGTACCGATTATAGTGGGCCGAAGAAAGTAGTGCTAAGTCTGGGTGGTAGCGTTTATGCTATGGTTTTCGCGCGACGTCACGTGGGCGCAGCTTCTCACCGTGCTAGTAACCGAACATGGCGGCCACGATGACGTTAGTGCGTACATTGCTTTTCTTTTTTTGACGGCGATCGTCTGTCACCGAGTTATCACTGTTCTGGGTTTGTCTCTCGGCGCATAGACGCGCCTATCATGCTCTCACGTTTGATGTTCACGCAGCTTCTCGACGTTCTAGTACCCCAAGACGGCGTCCACGGTGACGTCGGTGCAAACCACTTATAGACAAACAGGCATCACGTGAGCGCAAGCAGACGACGATGTTAGTACTTGTTCGTTACTCGCCGATTCTAACAACAATCTTGCTAAGTAAGATCCTTTTAAGTTGGTCACGCCTCAATTGGAACATGGACGAGGCGGTCCCATTCCATTCATATGGAACGGGACGGCAGAGCCGCCGCAGCTTCGTGACGTCATGTTCCCTGTAGCTCATCTATAGCATAGAGTTTCGTGGAAAAAATTACTAGAGGGATCCCATGCGCTGGTGTTTACGGGAGCTGCAAATATTATGGTTTTGCCGGCAGAGGAATGACGGGCAGTAGATGGATTTGTCTAAACTTGTCCTTCTGGCTTCAAAAGGACCTTGCGACTTTGTAAATTGACCATTTCCAGCAAACTTTTGCGCAACAAATGCAACTACTATTCCCAATTATTATTTGTGTGCGCAGAGACACCATTGCCTTGTCGAGTTTAGAAAACTCTAATTCCTTGGAAACTCTGACAGATTTAGTGCTCCAAGAAAATGGGAAGCCGCAAGTGCGAAAACGGGACGATTCCACGTACGCAATCATTCGTTCTCATGGTAGCTTAGCGATTGTGGCACCAGAGTTCCCACTAGTAATTTTTTTAGGAAACTCAATGGTGCATACTTCGCTTAGTCTTTCCGACACGCTAAATAAACGAATGTCATGCGTCGTCGTCTGGTTTTTCACTATAGCACACTGAGAGTTAAGGCCACGTTCCGTACGGGTGGGTATCTTGTCGGCCGCATTCTCTGTCGTCGTCTGCTACTGTTCTCGGTAACAGCCGACGCAGCCGCGTACATAGATTGCACAGTATAATATCCGATCTTTGGATTGCATGACGGGAGCTCAATAGCTCAGGCAGGGCTGTGCGGTTTTCCGCGAGAATTCCTCATACGTGCCGCAGAAACCAGACGACCGAAACGAACGCAATCCACGCGCTCGGGAGCAAGACGATCGACGACAAGCGCTGAAGTTACAGACGGCTTTCTTTCTTTTCCGGCTCGTTTTCGCTTCTCGCCGTCTCGGTATATACCCGGACGCGACTTGAGAGCTTAAACAGCTTATGACGAAACTGTCGTCTCCGAGAACCTGCGCACCGTTGGCGCTGCGTTAATACGCTACTTGCACGGTGTGCAAATACAAGCTTACTGTTTGCTTTCTCTGGCCGTAAGTACTCGCGCGCGGCTTGTTTCGAAACCATCTGCTAAGAGCAAAGTGACGCAAGCCGTCGCCGTGCGATGCTTTTTATCCGCCTACGCCCCTTGATTTAACGTTCGGTGCATATTTGTATCAGCGCACCCTACTTTGGAACTGACGCACTGGCTTGCAGACGACATTTTTTCCTCTCTCTTTTTGTCGTTTCCGGCGTATCGTCTGCTTATCTTCCAAGATCAGTTTGGCACGCGTTCCTGCTGCGCACGCCTCGCAATCTCAAAACATACGAGTCGTTCTTATCGCGTAACGGTATGGCGAAAGAACACTCAAAACTCTCTTCACTGAAGCTGCCCGTTATCTTCACCGGTAGCACTGAATATACGCCGTGGCTTCTCGCTCATCTCGCATGGAGTCTTCCGCTGTTGTGGCGCTCGCTTCGGTGTCCGTTCTGGATAACTGTGTCGTGAACGTGTTGTTATTCCTCCATGTGTCGCCTATCGCGCACGATTGCCTACGCCGTCTTTCACAGATAATGGACATCCCATTTGGCTGGGGCGATAAGATCTCTCGCTTCTTTTTCGAGGTCGAGCACAGCGTTTGTTGTCAGTTGCACGCGGGCCAAATTTCGACGCACCCATTTCCCTCTACCCTTGGCGTGGAAAACGCTTGTCCCATACTGCGTGAATACGCTGGAGTTATAGCTGGTTAGTTCCCTGCAACTACGGACTCGATCACAATCATTTAGAACGCGGAAAGTGTGGGTGCTTCTGAGTGTTGCTGGGATATTTACTAATGCGTGCGCTAGATCACACGCTGCCATGGCTACCGTAGCGATTCGCGCACTCCGCCACAAAGCACTGTGAATGCTCATAAGCATAGATTGAGGTAATCTATAAACCTTTTACACAGGCACTTTGTCGCCATGTGCATCTGTTTTCTTTTATCTATATGCATAATATGTTGCCTGAGCTGTGAGGCAATGAACCTATGTAGGATATGACCTTATCTATCTTATCTATGATCTTATATAAACACATAGGCTATAGACCGTTCATATGCAGTAGACGCTCTGTGAGCACTGTCCATTGGCACTCTGCAGAGTTCGTTTATAAACGTTCGCGTCTATACCATTCCTGTAGTTCGGCGAAGTACATATTTTGCAAGGATGGAGCGCGGGATGAGTCTTTAAGTGGCGCCTACGCACTTTCAAGGACACCGTTTGAGCGCTCTATACGGCTGTGTTCGGGTCTGTATGCACACAGTCGGCAGCACGTGAAACGCAACAATGCATTCGCCCGACGTTCCCCACGTCACGCCAACGGGCTTTTGGAGGGTCTCAAAGACACGCCAGTGTGTAACTTGCGCACCGCCTTACCATCCACATTAATGAAACTGCTCACGAGAAGGAACATTTCCCACGCCACTCATGAGCGAAAAAAAAAAAGTGATCACGTTGTTCAGAAAACACCGTACCAGAGGCCGCGTATATACATGGCGGTCCATGCGTTGCCGGACGTATATATTCGTCCTCCATTGTTTGGCGCCCATCCGCTACCTGCGGCGCTCATCGCTCATCTGTTTGACCCCGTATTTGCAGACGCGCCTCCATCGCTTCAACCCCTACCCCCCATTATAACGCCGTCGTCTGCATTTCAATCGCTCGCGTATAGCCGTCATCATCCACTTCTGCTCGGCTCCCCCTCCCTGTCGTCTGTTTTTCTCACGGCGCTCACACCGGTTTGTCCGTCTGCTCTTCTTCTCTCGTCTGCTCCGGATCATTTTAATTTTTCCCCCTCTGGAACTCCCACGCCGAAGACCGCGCCATCGCTCATCGGCCTTCATGTCTTCTGCAAACTCCGTTTCGCGCGTCGTCTGTTATTCCTTCTGCTGACATAAAAAGCACGAATGCGAGCGAGCGCGCGTGCAGACGACGCAAGAAAAGCAGCAAAAGACAGAAGCGGCTTTGTCCGCGGCTTCGACTACGTCTTTGTCTCGGTCATTCGGTGCTGCTGCTTCTGACCGTGCTCTCGGCACCGCCAAGCGCGTCCTGTTCCATTTATAGAGCCGGCAGCTCTGGATTGTCCGGTGGCTGTTGGGACCTGTCATCTCTCCTGGCTTTCTTATATGGAACGGTGGCTTTTGTTGTCCCAGTTTATGGCTTTTTGCTTGGCCAGCGGCTATTGCACGCCTCTTGAAGACACGAAGCGTGCCAAACAGAACGCGAACATCTCTCCATTCGCTTATAGGCTGCTCGTGGGCGCGTCAGATTGCCTGTCATTCGTTAACCCGGTTTATTCGCCGCATTGCAGCACCTTGCAGATCAATTTTGTTTTTTCAGTCTCGATGAGATGCGGTCCCTGCAAGACTAGGCTTGTATCCGACATATTGGAAACATCAGAAGCTATTCCGTTTCGATCATAGCTCCAAATCGAATGGTGGACGCATCATGAGTGATTATTTTATGGGCGAATATTTGTTTTTGTCCCTGCAATGGAGCGTTCTTCAGTGTGTAACATTCGAGGATAAATAAATACACGAAATAATTGCTTGAGTGCGGAGAATAAACGTATAGCCGGCCAAATCTTTAGCTAGCTTATGTAAATGCAGTTTTTTTTTCTGCTGTCTAGTGCGTTACGACGGAACGAACTTGCGACACGGTCGAGGTTAACTAATGCTCACAAAGCTCGTGAAGATAGCATAGTCATTTGTAAGTTTGTTCCTAATTTAAGGTGCTGGCGCACAGAAAGTCGCCGCTCGCGCACGCTAGTTCAAGATTTAGGCGGCTGTGCATTGTTTAACGTTCGCGTGGACGCTGAACGCGCTATTTAAACAATGCCACTAAAAACGTATATGCTGGAAAGGTTTGTAAACTACTTGGAACTGTAGTGACTCATTGCTTTATGATAATGAACGTATTTTGCGAGTACATGGGCCTGAAACGCGGAAGGTGACAAACGTGCCAAAGAGACACCCCGAACTGAAATATTTATGCTAAACTTATTGTACACGAGTATTGAGTTTTGAATGTGCATCCCGACCCACTGTAACCACCCTAGTTGAACTGGGAGCGTGTTCAGCCTTCGGCTAAATATTGATGCAAAGTTTCTCTCAATTGAAACGATGGGCCGCTGCTGCAGAGAGCTCCCCGTACTGACACACAACTTTAGAACTGATAATTTTCTGGGCGAAAAACAGTACACATGCTGCGAGGCGCAATTTTCGCTTGAGATCCGTAGTTCCTGGCACTGCGTAAGTGACGTTCTGTCGGTTACGAGTGTATGAAGCCGCAGTTTCAACATGGCTCACGTAGCTCTCAGTCCTTGTCAGTCAAAGGTGAGAGACGGGGTTTTAGATCGGGGCCAACTACAATTTCCCTATTCAGGTGCTTCTCCCTTCGCGTAAGTATGCGGACCGGGGATTGCGTGATGAAGCGTGATTTTTCTTCTCCGCCCGTGAACGTAAGTTGAAATTGAAGACTCCATTCGAAACATCACATTAAGAACTCGATGAGGTGTAATGCACCTAAAAGAACAATATAAAATTTACCGACGATAGGGACAAATTTTAGTTAAGGCCGTCAATTAAAAAAAATGCAAGAAATCACAAAATAAACGTAACTCAAGCATTAAGTTTACAATGCTTCCCTTCGGGGATAATTGACGATGTTTCCATTCTCTAAAATGCATCATCTAATGGGCCTAATATCATACGCAGGGAGGCTATTTGTCGTATTGAGGGACGGTGACGTGAGGTGACTGCAGGCTCAGGATGGAGTCGGTACTGACGCATGGCAAGGGTTATGGGGATATCGTTCTGGTGGGCCTTCGTCGTGCAGTGGACCTAATAAAACAGGCTGACAATTTGACGATGCCATGAGGTGCTTCCGAAGGTTTCATCGCGACCGCAAGAAGTGCACGCGGCACTGCTAGCCAATCCAAATTCTTATGTATACCTAGAACATTTTACGGAGCACCGAAACGCCGGAGACATGAATGGCAGCGGCAGCGATGGTAACAACATCTTGCGGTGGTTTAATGAACCACAAAGCGCCAGAAGCGTTGCGTTTGCCGCTCTTCTAGTCCAAGAAAAAGAGTCAATATCCATTCGTGTTTATGTTGCTGTTGGAACCTTTATACCACCTGCAAGTTTCACGTTGCGTGTCGCCGCAATAAGTAAAGCTTCGTTATAACGAAGTCGCGTCCTACATGAAAATAACTTCGTTATATTCGATATTCCTTATAAGCATGTGTTCGCTCAACTCAGACATCGGCACTCTCGTGTAGAATGGTGTGGGACTAGCAAGTGCGGGTGGGTAACGTGTCACACAGTCCGCTGCTCTTATTGGTGGGCAGAATCAAACTATAAAAAATATCCAGGGAACTCTGCCTTTGGGATAGATGTTGTAGGAATTATGGCTATAGTACGTGGAATTGTCTAATCTTTTTTCCTGTGGCTTCTGACGTTCTTGAGGTGTTGTTTATGACGCTTCAAATGTGCTATATTTCCAAGCAATCGCATTTGTTTGGTATAGCACACGTTAAGTTTCTCCTCACATGCTAGTCATTGCGAACTGTTGCACTTGTAGCGCATTATTTTGTTGAAAATGGCCCATTTTCAAAGTTGCAAAAGTCGTTTGAAGCAAGAATTTTATAGGCGAAATCACGAGCTACCCGTCACTGTTGCGCTTGATGAACCATCAAACTTGCATCTCCCGCAGACCACCAGCGACAGGGTTCTCTAGCAATTTTTGTAAGGAACTCAGTGGGCAGAACCGTAGTGGGTATTGCCCGTGCGGTTCTGCCCACTGTGGGCAGCGTGATGGTTGAGTTGGTCGCCTAATTGCAGACACCGCGCTGCTCGTGCTACTCATATGACACGGTGTAAACGGGATGATATACTATGCGGGGCTGGGTCTGAGTCTATAATCGTTACGGTGAACCTGAGAGTTCGGCTGAGTTAGATTCTGTTCCTTGAGGTAAACAGCTCCAAATAGGACAAACGAAGTAGGCAATGGATGTAACAGCACGTCCTCTAAATTGCGCAAGACGCAATTTATGCGTAGTTATCCGCCACGGATTACACAGCGTTAGCGCTAAACCAGCACAATAGATGATTGTGAGATCAGCGCTTTCCTTTTGATCATTGTCGCGCTGTTTATCACGATGGTCAGAGAGAGTATTGCTTAGATGGCCGTATACTGTCCAGTTTGATTAAATGTTGATCAGCTGTTAGCGATAGCATGTGGTTTAGCCGCAAGTCATGATACCTTCTGGGCTGTGGTGTGTGAAACCTGGAGTTGAACACGGTTGGATGGGAGTGTATTTACTGCCTGCAATTATCGCTGACCTGTTTCTCTGTGTGTATAAGTAAACAACGCGCAGTACGCGTAGAGCTCTTGTGTATGTGTGTCATTGGAGAATTAGCTTATGAACATTGATTATCTGGCATGATTCTCTTTTTACCTGCTGCACATACAGCGGCTTTGCTTGAGTGCTAGGGCAGAATTATCTGGAGACCTTTGGGAACATTGAAACGTCCGATAGCCTTACGGCTGAACAAATTTAACCAGCTGCGCTCTTAATAAAAAGTCCAATCAACGTGAAATCAATAATTCTGTAAGAAGAGGAAGTCGTCCTTAAGATGTATGCCGAGAGCCTCTAAGCTCCGTAAATTTAATTCTGTAAGGATACCCATTTATTTGACGCACTCGCAACACACACTGCAGTCCGTTTCACAGTATTAAGTGTAAAGTGACTCCTAACTGGAAGCCTTGCAGGATGTTTGACACTCCGCGATTGATTGATTGATTGATTGATTGATTGATTGATTGCCAGTAAGTCCCCCCAGCAACGCACGAACTGTGAGAGGCGCTTGAGCGGAGGGCGCCAGGTTAATTACCACGCGGTTGTTGACTGTGCATCGATACCTGAATACGCTAAATTCCTTGCCCTTCGCCTCCATCAAAATGCTACCGGCGCGTCCGGGAATCGCGCCCACGACCTCGCGCCCAGCGCGTCATAACGCCGTAGTCACTGACTCCCCGCGGTTCAATGGTCCGGGTGTATAGCACATGTTAGGCTTACGTTAAGAGACAGGAAGAGAGCGGTGTGGATCAGAGAGCAAACGGTGGATAGCCGATATTCTAATTGACACTAAGAGAAAGAAATGGAGCTGGCCAGGCCATGTAATAACCGGTGGACCATTAGAGTTACAGAATGGATACCAAGAGAAGGGAAGCGCAGTCGAGGACGGCATGGAAAGTAGGTGGGGTGATGAATTTAGGAAATTTGCGGGCTCTAGTTGAAATCAGCTAGCGCGCAAGACATGGGTAATTGGAGATCGCAGGAGGCACCTCTTAGTCCTGCAGTGGTCATAAAGATGGACAATGGGAGTGATGATGATGATAGCAGATGCGGCAGCACGCGCGTTATCGTACACCGCGTCGCTCGCATCGGTGAGTGACCGGCACGCGTCGTCTCGTCTTGACTTGGCTGGCACGCGGGCGAGCAAAATGGTGCCGCTGTCGTATGGAAGGGGCCACGGCGCTCGAGAGAAGCGTTTATCACGTTCCCGCCGGCCACCGCTCTCGGTCGGCGGGGTTGGCCCTGTTTCGCGTTCGATGGCACGACAAGACACGCGCGCCGCCGTTTGCAGCGCGCGTAAATATGCAAACGGGGACGACGACGGGCTCGCCGCTCACCGGCTCGTGCCCGCCCGCTCGCGAGTCGAGCCAGAAGCCAAGCCACCTGGCGAGCCGCGTCCAGACAGACGGCGAGGCCACCCATGGGGATTCTTACTAAAATTACTAGAATGGAGCTCTGGCATTGCGATTGTTCGAATGCTACTGGAATTACAGGTAGTATGCGATGATTTGTCTAATATTTGTGCTTGTGGCTTTGTTTACTACGCTTCATCTGCCTTTACTGGCCTAAATTTCTGAGCAATCACATTTTTTTTTAAACGTAGAAGACGATAAGGCACTGCGCACATGCGAATAATTTCTACTTATAACGCAATGTTTCGTTGAAAATTCTCAGCATCGCGAAGCCACAAAGCCGTTTGAAGCCAGAAGACGACGTTTCGGCAAATTAATGTACTAACCACCATTCCCAAGCTTGATCAAGCGCCAGAGTTCCTTCTAGTAATTTCTGTAGGAAACTCTTATGATGTCACTAAGCTCGGTTGCAGGCTTATATATCTCTGGAGAACAAAGCGTAACCTCCTGTATGCGCTACCAGGGAACAACCCACTGCTACGCATTAAAACACTCGGTCTCTTAACTGGTTGACGCAACCTTTGTTTGCATTACTGCGCTGTTTTACCATGTTTTGTTTTTCCCTTTCTGTTTGTGACAAGGGCACAGAAAGAGGGGTGGAACAATGCAGGTAATTAGGAAGAACACCTGAACAGAGTGTAAACGAAGAAACAGCACAAAAATAAAAGTTAAGGGAATGAAAGATCGCACAACCGCGGCAGCATACGACATAATTCAAAAGCGAAACTAAGGGAAGTGGCTATCCGTCTGCGGTTAACAGGAGACAGCTCGAAGTCTTATATACGCCCATGTGTTAGGACAAAGGCCGTTTCAGGGCAAACATATATAGAATACATCAAGAAAGAGAACAGTAAATGGCAACGAAGACGGTAAGCGAGGGCACCGTCGTCTGAAACGCAGATGACTCCCTCCGCGCGTCTTCTGCAAACGAATCGAGCAATATGGCTCCGCCGGTGAGCCAAGAAGTCGTCTTCTGCCACGTCTCGCTGTAACAGAAGACATCTGCACCGGGTTCGCTTCAGCGTTAAACAAAAGCAGACGGACGAGAAAAAAAAAAGAAGTACCCAATACAAAATGGCGGCGACGTTGAGGCAACGGGTCGTCGTCGTCTGCCACTGATGCGTGCATCGTCTGCATATGCGGACGCAGAGGGCGCTCGCGTGGTTTGGGCCGGCAACCGGGTGCCACTGAACAAGTCGGTCGAGCGTGATCATAGCCTCGGGAAGTCGATGTAGCGTTCGCCAAGGTGCGGAATAAATATAGAAAGGCAGTATTGAGATCGCCGCTGCTCTGTGCGGTCTCGCTGTTTGTTGGCGCTGGTGATTTCTGGTTGTCCTGTTTCTGCCAACGGAACAAACACGACTTCAGCATGACGCGTAAGAAGGATACTTTAGAGAACAGGATACGAGGCTGTCGTTGGTGTGACAGTGTCGTGCCATTCGAGTGCGTACACTCTGGCGTCCAATTCGACTGTCCATCTCGTAGCGTACTTGGGAGTACGGGCGGTATTCAAGAAGCAGAGAAGGAAACGGGGACGGGGATTATAATGTCGCGAGATTGTGTTCGTGGTGCCATCTAACGCTGCCTTCCCGGCAGCGCATCTTCGTCGCTACTGTAAGAAACACTTGAGCCGCTAAAGGTATTCTTAAGACACTGCTATGCGACGCGTTGCGTTATAATAGTTGCTATATGCGTCTCAGAGCGCCAGCTTGCACGAGGGTAGGATGGATAAAGTTGTAATTCTCTCGTGCCGTACATGCTTCTGTATAGTGGGTTTGCTGTGGGCAAATGTGTAACATGAATAACACTCTCCCTACGTTGATCGCGATAATTTCATGTAATAAAAAAAATCGTCTGAGGTCTAATGGGTAGAGCATCGTAATGCTGGCGTGGAGGACCCAGATTCAAATGTCTCGATGACGATGGCTTGGCGGTGATGACGATGGTATGACAGCGATGGCGACAACTGTGGCATGACGAGTGATTATTGTACTCAGACGAAAAAAGAAAAAAAAAACAATTACGAAATGTATCGTTACAAACTGATTCGAACCGCACCATCGGTCTCGGAATGCTTTTGAGAGTCCCGAAACGAGGTTAAGCAGGGACTAATTAGAAAGTGCCTCATATGAGGCAAAGAAAGCCTCGCATTAACAGCGAAGGCAGGAAACTTGGGCAGTTCTGAATCCTTCAAAAAAAAAAAAAAAAAGGACAAAAAGGCCTGAGCGGAGAGGCCGCGTAACACTCGGAGTCACGCTCCGCCGAGGCGGGCAAAGCGTAGAAGGGGGCTGAGATGCCTCTTCTCTTCGCGGATCTGTGAGGCGTACGGCAGAGAGCAAACAGAGCCGCGCGTTGAAGCGACGCGGACAGTAAAGACCGACAAGGAAAGAAATAAAGACAAGCTTACAAACAAAGAGGACACGCATAAGTAAATCCAGAGAATACAGGGGGAAAGAAAACATAGCACAAAGAACAGAGAAAAATAGAAAGGAAAGCGGGAGGTGGTAGGGAACGAAAAGAAAGATAGCAAAAATAATGAAAAAAAAAAAAAAAACGAACAGAAAGAATGAAACGCGATGACGGGGGAATCGAGCACCTGGGGAAATCTCGGCGGCCGAGCTGATTCGCGCAGCTCCGTGAAAGTCGAGCGTTACGTCGTATTACGGTGATTACAGCGCCACCAAGCGTGAAGCAAGCCAGAAGGAAAAGAAGCGAAGAGGTATGGCTAAACCGTGCAGTGCGGCATATATGCCTCAATCCCCCGTGCGTCAACAGGGGCCTTAGCGCACTATCCATGCTGGAAAGTTGTTTCAACCCTCTAAAATAAGAATAAAGCCTGAAAGACAGCTACGAGTAACAAAGTCTGGCTATCCCGTACATGTCCATGAACGTATACCCTCCAGGCTGATCGACCCTCCATTTTTCGTCAGCCCGTCAGTCAGTTACCCCGCGGCATAGAGTTTCTCACTATAACACCTAGAGGGTAATCTGGCGCCACCGTCTATGCGAGTTTCTTAAAGGGCACTGTGCCGTCATGGGAATGTCGGGATATGTGTCGGCGAGGCTTGTGTTGGCTGGTGTTGTACGAGGCTTCGTCTAAAACGTTGATATGGCTGCACAAATAATGCGTTCTTAAAATAAAATCTACATAAAAGGCTTTCATTCACCCATATTACATCTCTCAATAAAGTTTACTCACCTACAATGCAGAATCAAGCGAAGAAAAGCAACAACAGACGACAAGTTGTCCCAAACCGAGCGAGAATCTTATCGTCTGTCCTCCAACTTTAGCGCCCAGCTGATACTTTTCACGTTTCATATAATTGTACATCCAATAACTCCTCATAATTAAAAAAAACATGTTATATGTGTAATAATAAAGCTAAAACAGCTTTTTTACGTGCTGCTTCAGCAGGGAATGAATTATTGTGACAGACGGAACGGTGCTAGCCAGGCGCGTCTTCAAGGCGTCCTGGCTCGCCGAGATCGATGCCAATCCGAAGTCACAATATACCGGCATTGCCATGCATACCACAGCGCAGCAGCGCCAGATTTCCCTTTAGGTAATGTAGGGAAAAACTCTATGTCCCGCAGAGAATCTTTCATTGCGCCTGTACGTAGAAGCTCCGCAGCGTGACGTCACAACGATGTGGTGGCGCTGTCTTCAGCTGCGGCGTGTATGGGCCAATGAGACTGTCGCCTCTGTCTCCATTGTGTGACGTGTGTGCGTGACCCCTTGATCGGAGTAATTAGCGCCGTTAAGACAAACTCTACTTTAGCCGGGTTTTGTCCAGAGGAAATATGAACACTCTATGCAAAAGTCTTACATTCTAAAAAAAAAAAAATGCACCGTTTGGAGCTTTTCTTGTCCCACAACAATAATCGTCATCTGTAACGCGTGCATTTCCAATCTCTAAAGCTGCGCGCCCGGTACTTCCAGGGGAGGTATTCTGTAAGGGTCCACCATGTGGACATGTCCATTTCGTCTGCTGCTGTAGTGCTGTAGTTCTGATTGGCTGTGGCGCTTGGCGCCTACGGACGCCGACCTCAGCTTAGCCAATCAGAACTTGAACAGCAGACAGAAATGGACTTGTCCACTAGGTGGACCCTTACAGAATACCTCCCCTGGTCATGAACGGCGCATGCGCATTATCAACGTGACATTGCATTCTTGACAGCAAAGTAGCGAGCGCAGTGTTTTCGAGAAAGGAAACGCAAGCAAAGCAAGTGATGAATATCGTTGCGTGACAATTGATAAGCCTCCAAGGTAGCAAGGTTTAAGTGTACGACTGTTCTGCTGAATATTGTCGTTAAAAGCTACGCTTATTGATCACAAAGCACAAAGAAGAGACGTGTTGTTGTTGTTCGTATGCTCTTTTAATTTTTCTTGCTTGGAGTTCTGCTCGACGCTAACTGCATTTCGGTTGACAGTGTTACAGCTCTGGAGTTCAAGCTGTAGTGGCGCGACCTTCAGTGCTCGAGACTGAGCAGACGACAGTCATACGGAGAAACGCTCATTCTGGTATACCGGGCTCCTGATTACTCGACTCCATCCCCAAATTCTGTTGCAGTGTCATGTTATATAGTGAAGCGGTTCGTAAATGCTTTTCTGCACTATACGTGGCCGCATTTGCTAGCTGTGTTAATAAACACGCAACCCGTTTTAAGGTCGAGCAGCTCTCGCGCCGCGCCTCCGCTGCAGAGGTCGCCGCGTTAGTAAGGATGTTCTCTATACCGTACGGTTCTTGTACGGGATATGTTTTGTTAAGACGTGTTCCGTACAGCCTGGCAAGGTTCGGCCCGGACCATCGCGTCACGCAGAAACGTGACTCTGTTCGAACGCGTCTTATGGGCATTCGCGTTGTTAAGACTTCGCAGCGGACGACGCACGCGTTACCGCTGTAGCATGTTGCACGATCCGAGTTGTCTACCGCTAGCCCTAACAGCAGCGCCGTCACGTTCGTCTGGTTCACTCTTTGTAGCTATTGTAGGTGCTTTTCGTTCTCTCGAAGTATGTGTCCCTTGCCAATTGAACGGCTAAAGGAAAAGTTTGCCTGAGCGACCTCTTGTTCGGAATTACCCGTAACGTTTCGCACAAGAGAGGGGATGGCAGAGCTCAGAAGAGCGCGTATATATATATATATATATATATATATATAATGAACGAGAAGAACGGAAAGCGAGGGGCCCGATTCATTTTAGTCAAATCATAAGGAGCCGACGAACAATGACACGAAGGACAGCATAGGGAAAAATATTGTTAATTCTGAATTCAGGTAAAGAAATTATAAATAAATGGGAGTGGGATGAAAAACGAAACTGGCCGTAGGTGGGATACGAATCCACGTTATCACATACGTGCTTGATAACGCAGCTTTGATGCCTTCAGGAAACATGTGTTGGTTTCAGTACTTGTTGCTAGGCTGCTTGGTTCATCTCATTCCGCAAAGTTAAGACGAAACCAAGGACGGAAAAAAAGCTTTGGGACAGGAAAGAGCGTCACTTGCAACTAGTTTATTGAAAGCAGACGGGGTCACATTTATAGGAGAGAAGGTGACCATGTGTGCACGTACGTTTGCGCACAGTACTCAAACAAAGTTTGCATACTTATCCGATCATACAGTGCGGAAACTGGCGTTCGGTGCTGCGTAAAGCCACAGACGTATCGCTGACACAGAAGTGACGTTTCATGTTGATGAAATAGGCTTCCATTAATTCCCGCGGCATGGAATCTTTGCGTTTGCCAAGAATGCGGATACGGAAAAGATCTGGCTCACACGTGCAGGAATCGCAGTGCGTAGGTAAATGTGCGCTAATCTTATTTTTGATTGACAGCTCGTGTTCCCTTGCCCTATCATTGACGCAACGGCCTTTCTGGCCGACATATACCCAGCCGCAATCAAGTGGACTTTCGTCCGCTTGATTGCGGCTGGGTATATGTCATCAGTATATGTAATCAGTGCTTGCCAATCTGTCAGTTTGGCCCGAAGGCGAAGCATTGGCAGCGATAGCCAGGTTCGGCGTGGCGCTGAAGGCGTCTCAGAACGCTGACGTCATCAGGAGCTCCGGTCGCCAGGGGCGCTGCGAGCGTCGCATCTCGATGGCGCGCGAGATAAGACCGCAACAAAAACCAGCGGCGTTCCTCGGCGTCCAAAGAAAGAACGTGATAAATTCATCTTGACGTCTACTGTGTGTTCCGCTCAGACTATGGTCTGCGTGGTGCATACGCTATCAGCATAAATGTTAATATCTGGAAGCCAGAATGCTGGCCCTGTATCCCGCTGAGCCGATTGAGCGCGTAGCGACCGTGCATGCGTCCCTTTAGCTTCGCTGATTTTGCAGTCAAACGTCCGGCGGGCCTCCGTAGTCGGTGAAAACCTAATTAAGCGGTTATAATATACGCATGATAATCATGACGTGTATAATTATGACGCGTTCCGGAATCATCATCATCATCATCAGCCTATATTTATGTCCACTGCAGTACGAAGGCCTCTCCTTGCGATCTCCAGTTACCCCTGTCTTGAGCTAGCTGATTTCAACTTGCGCCTGCAAATTTACCAACTTCATCACTCCACCTAGTTTTCTGCCGTCCTCAACTGCGCTTCCCTTCACTTGGCAGTCTTATGGTCCTGCGGTTATCTATCCGGAATACTTTGCTGTTAAAATCTGCACCTCACATGTCTGTTATATTTTGACACTGGACCGGGAACTAGCCTTCCCTGGCTATCGGTCCAGTTATCTGTATGATCATGATTACGCGAAGAAAAATAAAGTAGTTGCACTTGCCTGAAGAAAAAAACAACTAAAACACAAGTTGCATAGATGCGCCAGCCAATTAGGTTCGCCTGTTTACCTAACGCCAAGCGCTTTGTCTTGTTTAAAAACAACCTTTCATCTCCGTACAGGTCGGTCTTTGTCAAACTGAAAGCTGACCGTCCGTAGGGCAAGTCATATGGGCGATCCTGATATCATTGCTCAGCCAAAGGTAACGTGTTAGCTTGAAACGACTAGCTTTTATTTTCCAATTCGCCTAGTATTTACATTAGCAGAGCATGGTCGTCAAGCTGTGAGCGGACTCTAGCTGGATCGGCTCCCTTTCAGAGATGAAGAGCAGCTACGCCGAGTTTTCACCAGTGGACGGACGCATGACGGCGCAAATGCGCTTCCAGCGTCCATGTAACTGCTATCGCAATAAACCGATTTCTCCGCTCCCATGCATTTCGATGGGAACTACCGAGCTAAACCTTCCTCTTGCGCACGTGACCCCCTCTCGGAGAAGCATAGAGCTTCTCACTGTATTCCCTAGAAGGAAATCTGGCGCCACCGTCTATGGGAGTTTTGTAACGGCCGCTGTGCCGTCATGGGAATGACGGTATACATGGGTGTGCGAGGCTTGTGGTGGCTGGTGTTGTGCGAGGCTTCGTCTAAAACGTGGAATATGGCTGCATTAATAACGCGTTCTTAGAACTTTCCCTACCCGCTGATACTTTTTTACGTTTCATATAACTTTACGTCCAATCACAAGTCCTAGTGATTAAACAAAACATGTGTTTGTGTAATAAGCAAGTTAAAACAGCTATTTACGAGATGTTTTAATAAGAAATGAGTCATTGTGGCCGACGGAACAGTGCTAGCCAGGCGCGTCATCAAGGTGTCCCGGCTCTCCGATAACGATGCCAATCCGAAGCCACCATATACCGGCATTCACATGCATGCAACAGCGCCAGATTTCCCTCTAGGTGAGATAGTGAGAAGATTTATGCGGTAAAGCACAGATCTTCATAGAAAGCTTGGCATCACCAGGGTTCTTCAATAATTATAGGACTCTGGCATCGCGAACGTTGGCATAGCCACGGCCGCTGGATAAAAAAAAAAAGGTATTTATCCAGTGGCCGTGGCATAGCAGTATGTGTGGTCTCGCGTTGCCGGTGCGGCTCTAGAGGTGGCGCTCCGAAAGACACAGCTATCACTTTTCAACTTACATCGCAGATCTCTTTCAGGCGCTTCATTTAAAAGCTTTACGTCGGCGTCAAAGTGGTTTACTTCTCCATTAGTATTTAGTCGTTTTCCGCAAGCATTGAAGTATTCTATCGCCACAAGCCATGCGCAAGTCCAGTTGAAGTACCGGGTTTTATTATAGTACCATGCATGTTGCATTTCCTTAGAAGTCCTCGTACCAAATCAACTGTCCACAGGAGCCATACATTTCATGAAGGCGTCAAAAGCGCCAACACTCCCAGGCGCTGGTCTATAGACCCTTTTTGTGTTTTCAAACAGAGCTCCCGGAAGACTTCCTCGATCAATTAAGTCTTCTAGACCAACACAAGTTACAAGAGACTCTAAATATTATATGTATATATCCTTCGTGTCTGCGCTTTGGCAGCAGTGCGTTCAGTGCGAGAAAACTTCCGGTCATGCATTTTAAATGTGAAGCATTTCTTGGCGACTATTTGCTAATTTGACAGTATCTATCTATCTATCTATCTATCTATCTATCTATCTATCTATCTATCTATCTATCTATCTATCTATCTATCTATCTATCTATTATCTATCTAATCTATCTATCTATCTATCTATCTATCTATCTATCTATCTATCTATCTATCTATCTATCTATCTAGCCGCCTACGTCTTTGTGCTCTCATGGTCGTTTCGTTAACTTGGTATGTACCAAAATTGGCATACTATGACAAGAGTATATGAAGAACATAAACGATATGTCATGACATAATGCCATGACATGCGTGTCATGTAGGTCATGAAACAACCGCCTACGTCTTGGTGCTCTCATGGTCGTACTCTCACGTAGCAGGCACTCGTGGAAATCGTTTCCCGAGCGCCAGTCTGGTACCAGCGCAGCGCAAGGGAGGGCGCCACCACCCCACAAGCGCTCGATTCCATCCTCACTCCAGCGCTACTCCAGCACCCAATCAGCGCGCGCCGTGTGGCAAGAGAGACGGAACAGGAACTGTTATACAACTTGATGTGTGGATATTTTATACCATGCGTCAGCTCGTGCATGTAGCTTGTAGCAGTCAATCGGAACTCTTTGGTGCCATGGACGTCCGAGACCAAAAAGAAAATATTGTCTAAAATTGCGCGTGCCCATCGAGCGATAACAAATGCGTTGGCGCATGACATCATGCTTCTTTGATAGTTTAAAAAATCACCATGCATCCCGGTTTTATACTAAGTGGCAAATTGCTCCACGTTAGTGGAGCCGCGTATGCATTAGCAAGTTAAAGTTAGCAGGATTTTTCGAGTTTCACGAGCAGCTGTACATTGGACAGACCAGAACCGATGCAATCTAATCTTCCGAGGTCTCTATCGCAGCGCAGACTGCGCGTCCTTCTGCATGAGAACGCTTCTTTAAGAGAACGCGAAGCATTCTAAGATCTGACTCAATCTGGCATAAGCACGCTTGCTTTCGAACGCGGCCTGTTGCGTGGGCCGACGGAGTGTGCACAACCAGTATTATTGCGATAGCAATTATATGGACACTTCAACCGGATTTCTGCCGTCGCAGTCGCCGTGAGGTTCCCTATAGATAAATCGCCGCGCGCCGTATGCCCGAGCGGAAGCGTGCGGGGACGCGCGCTATCACGGAGAGCGAACGCGCTCAATCACCCACGCGCAAGCAAGGAAGCGGGAAGCCAGCGCCGGAGGGAGCGAAAAGGGGGGGGGGGGGGGGGCGCACTTCTACTTTGCCAACAACCGCGCTCGTCGTTCGCTCGCCCGCACAGTCTCTTATCTCCACACGGCTCTGACCTTTATGCGCCGTGCATTCGCCGTTCAGTTTCCGTTGAAGCGATAGACCGCACGTACCTTCGCCCTCTGCGCGGCGTATGCGCTCGCTGCCAGCGTTTTGACAGTCGTTGGCTGCAGTCATTCATTGTGATCTATTCATGTTTGTTTGTGCGCGCTCACACCACGCTTGTTCATTCAGTTAGTAATAGTCGGGCCACATTTTCCAACGCACGCTACACATGCAATGCTGCCCAGATCGGCAGTGCAGCACTACAGGTGTGTCCCTTCGCACGCGCTGCCCACGGTAAGTGCTTCTCATCAACACCACCGTTTCACACGCGCCTTCTCGTGGTCATCGAGTCTCTCTTCATGTCGGTCTACTTACGCCGCAGCACACCTGCTTACTTAATCAGTTCATGTTTACTACAATTCATATTGCTACCAAGGCCGCTCACCTTACTTCGTTTGACATTGCTGTGTTGCTATCGCATTCATTGCTTCGCCCTTAGGGCGAAACTGTGGCATTTTTTTGATGACATAGAGATCCTGTTTGTTAACTCTGATAGCAGTACAAGAGAAGTGGAGTAAGAGTTTCACATAATAAGAAAAGGTAGTGGCAGTGTTAGTCAGCCTTCCGGGGCGTTATCTTATAAGGAAATGGGCCTGATGAACAGAGGTGAACATCGGTGGTAATCTCACGCGCGAACACGAGGCTATGTTTTTGGTAAGGACAAGTGTATTGTCTCATGAGATTTGTTTGTGGGCCGTCATTCTCAAAATTCCGAGGAATGACTTTGTCAAGAATGTAAGACAAGGTGTGAGCAACTTTAGAGATAGAATGCTGTGGCAATATAACCCGTATATACCGCATGTCATATAGCAAGGCGTGGCATATACATATACCTAAATATATACGGAAACTTTCGCTCACGGGACGCCAACACCGACACCGGATTTTCTGCGACCCGGGGCCCTTAACGCTGTCGAGTTAAAATAGCTCAAATATACGAACAACCACACAGCAGCAAAATTTTAAACCGCGGGTGAGTCACGTGACTCACGCAAACACAACGGGCTTTCCGAGAACCTCAGAAATAGGCATATGTTTGGTCAAAGACGATTCGCGGAAGACGGGCGTTTTAGCTCGTTTCGCTTTTGTCTGGGTTCGACGTAAACGCCAACACGTCTGCACGTTTTCTAACCACGCCACCAGCGACGAGTTATTTCGGGCGCTTTGTACACACAAAATTCTTTAGCCAACTTTCTCTTTTTTCCAAGGCTTGCGAACTCCTCTGATCATTCTCAAGCAGCCAGCGCATGCGCAGAACTATTTCCTCTTCCAAGCGTGCGCTTCGCGTCTTTCCTTTCCGCTTTGTTTATTTCGAAGGGCGGCGCGGCGTAATGAAAAGCAAAAAAACGACGTCCATAAATACATCGCTGCGCCCATCAATTCTATCCTCTTCCCACGCACGTCAGCGCTATATAATGCCCGTGCGACAGAAGCTACGCTCCGCTTTCAAACAACGAGGTCGTTTCAACACCAACGACATCAGCGAAGGAGAGAAAACAGAAATAATAATAAAGGCGTGCTCGTATCTCCGGCGATACGAGCGCGAGAACAAAGCACGGGGCAAAAGCGAGAACAAAGCGCCGGAGTTTTCTCACATCCTTCATCGTCTGCTTCGCCGTTGCGGTCGTCGTCTGCTGCCGCTTTATCCACGAAGGAAGCAGACGAACTATGCTACGAAATGACGGCGTGGCTGTTTCGGTGAGGCTTCAGAGTACAGCCATTGCAGAGGTAGCAGAAGTATTACATTCAAGCGCTATTCCGGACACTGCGAAATTTCGCCATTCTGTCGAATTCTGCAGTGGCGGCGTTTCGAGCCAATCAGAGAGGCCGTATGGCAGCCCTCTGGTCGGATCGAAGCTGCCAAGATGGCCGATTCGTCAGTATGGCGGAATTTGGCAATGTCGAGAACCGGAGGAGAATGGGGGAAGGGAGGGGGGGGGGGGGGTTCTGTAAGTGTCCATCTATAGTGGACATGTCCATTTCATCTGCTGCTGAAGTTCTGATTGGCTGGGATCAACGTTTGGGGATGCGGTACGCATGACAAGAAGACAGGCGTCCTCAGCCAATCAGCACTTCAGAAGCAGACTAAATACACATGTCCACTAGGTGGACACTTACAGAATACCCCCTCAGATCTAAAAACGGTCGACAGAGAATATCATCACAGATTGCTTCGCTGTCCAAACAAGACGGCGGCTAAGCAGTAAGCCTGAAAATTCGACGGCGGTCACCTGCGCGCAAGAAACCGTATAATCACTCGTATGAGCTTAGTGTAAGCTACTCATGAGTTTTTCATAGTTTCACACACGAACAAATGTTGAAATACAGTGATAATATGTACTTTTACAGGCTTTTTTTTTTCGACGTGAGGTGGCGTCACGTAGCAGAGAGGTCTTCCAGGTTCGTTTTATTAATTGGACTCGAAGCTGTCTTCTTAGCCGTCTACCTAGACTGGCTCCAATGCTGACCCAAACTGGAACTCTCGTTGGCTCATAGGGCGGTCTCTCGGTTACGGTCTCTCCGATTGGCTCAAAATTCAAGCATGGCGCAGTTAGAGAATATGGCGGTAATTGACTGTGTCCAGAGCAGCATATCCCCTTATCCCCCCCTTTCTTTTTGAAGGCGTTGGCTGATCAACTGCATTTCGAAACACGCATCTCTAACAAGAGCAGTTTGAAAAAGTAGTCCATTGTACTCGCTATATACTTGTGAGTGAAATTCCAGAGACGCGTTTGTTGAAGTTTTATTGTTTCTCCATAGTTCAATATTCCGGTGTTTCCCGCAATGATAGTATCAGGATATGTCGCTTTTTTTTTAATGTATAGCCAAAACCATTTATGACAAATCGCTGGATGCAGGAAAATTTGTCCAATCCAGTGTTTCTACATATGCGAACCCGGGTTTATAATTGTTTCTTACCTTAGATCGTGAATTGGTTATTCTCGGTTTCATAGGAAAACAATAATACAAGTAATGTTACCATAACCGTTAAAAACAAGCACAGCTTTGGCAGTTTGGCGTGCAGCTTCGTCCTACTTTTGGGTGGATTGCAATATTTCATTTTTCAAGAACACTTCTCAGTGTGGCGTTACATATGGCTGACGCTGATTTCATTCTTGTAGCTTCGACACGACCTGCTCTTTTTCGAGTCGACAGATAGGCGGCGCCACATGCCGGCGTAATTATCGAATAATCTGGGGAAAATTACCGTGTAAGTTTAGGGGCAAAGCGAAAAGGAAATGTTTTTACGCACAAAGCTTGCAACTTGTTAATGTCAAGTTTTCGCGATGACCTCTCTTTAGCCTGCTGTGAGAGGGACCTGCCAGCTTTCCAAGTAGATGAGACATTCATGACCGTGTAAAAAGCGCTTGAAGACAGGAGACCGAAACTTCACTTAAACATGGGAAGGGCTGAAACAGTTTTGTGGAAACAGTCGCAGAACTGCTATAGTAGGCGTGTCTTTCAAGTGGCACAGAGGTCGACATAGCCAATCTATAGTTCGATATATGCAATGCATTTTACGTTGGTACCGCGTAGTGGTTCGATGGGGAGCATAATTCGCTGTACCCATTATAACAGAGTTCGTTATAACGGGGTTCCGTTGTATAAAGTTTGTTGCCACCGGGTTTCACTTTGTGCGAGTGAGAAAGCGTCTAGACAGATATTCGTTGTATAAAAGCCACTCTGTCATCTGCTTAACTTTAACTATCTTAGCCTCCATCGACTGATACTGACTTCTGCTACTGAACTCAGAGATAAAGACCGGCTACGACACGGCGGCTGGGCTCAGGCGGTAAGCCGAAACGACCAATTGCAGTACGTGGCTCCTCGGCTGCCTTGCGCAGGCGAAGAAGCCGACAACAGCATCATTCGACACACTTTGCGTGAAGCGAGGCAATGCGACTGCCCACGCGCGTCGAAGCGGATTTGCTTTGGCTTCGCTCGGTGCAAAGCTTCCAAGTAAGAAAGAAAGCCTCCGCCACCTTTGGCGTGCAAAGCCATCGCCATTTTTCCCTCTACGCGTCGTTTATAGCATCTGCGCTGCACGCTTTCGTCGTCTGCTAAGACGAGCGGTAATCTTGTCGTCTGCAGGCCGTCGCATCGCACGCATCATTTCGTAGAGAGTGAGAGAGAGCAGAGCTGTGTAAATTCAGGCGGAGAGGAAACGTTGCAGACGACAGGAAAAAATAAACAAAATTTTTAGCGTTTTGTGGTCGCCTTGGCTCCTCCACCTGCAATGCGCCGAAGAACACGTTTTGTGGGCATTTCTTTTTTCTTTTCTTTTTCTTTTTTCTTGGCCTTGGAGGAGAGGCGAGCCAAGACAAGACAACAGCGAAAAGCAGAAAGAGTCGAGAGGCGGCACTGGTCTCGAAACTTTGCCAGAATCTGCACCGTGCCGTGCGGTGTCCAACGTGCGCGACTCGATTTCTGGTCGTGACGAAGTTTTTTCGCACGCGCGATCTCTATCCGACCGTAAGGTTTCTTTTTCCTTACTGGCTGGATGCAGTGCTCATTCGTTGCCTCGCATTTTCTGGTTTCCTTCTTCTTTTCCTTGTAATGTTTTCTTTTCCTTTTTTTTATTTTTTGCATTGCGCCAGCTCCTCGCACCTGGCGGGGACATCGTAACCCCGCTTCTCTTCTTTGTTCTGCTTCACCACGATGACGTCTGTCTCTATTTGGCGCGCTTGTGCTCTTTTGTGGCAAAAAAAAAAAGAGAGAACGTCCGTTCTCGAAACGTTTCCTTTCCCGCCGCTGCCACAGAATACCTTCTGGCGTCTCTCGTCACATTTTGCTTCGTATACTTATTTCTATGTTTACTTTTTTTTCTTTTTCTTTCCAAGAGCACATCATCACATTTCCTTCACGTCCGAAAGCAGCAACCATCGCGACCTGCTGCAGCTGCTGTGCTTCGCAGGTTTTTTTTTTTTTTTTTTTTTTTCAACTTTTTGTGTGTCGTCATGGCGGACCACGTTCACAAAAGTCGTCTGCTCCGGGCGAAGGTCGTCGGTGTGACGTAATTCTGTCTCATTTCTCCGAGATTTTCTCCCTTTCAACCCGCCACGAGACTACATTAGCGCTAACGTTAGAAGGTTTTGCACTAAGCCTAGCCGTGTCGTCTGGCCATTCAGTAGCTGCGCAGACGAAAGCTGGCGCAGCAAGAAAGTCACCATGGGCTGTGCTCCAATATTCGCCGTATACGGCTAATCAGGCAGCTGGGATGCTTAATACCATTTGTACATCACAACTCATAACGATGGATAGCAAGGCTATATCGCAAGCGCAGCTGAGAACAAAAGAAAAAAAAAAAAACACGATTCATTTTGCTTCGCGTGAGTCCAGTTAGAGGTCCCGAACCCCTGTGTAACCCTTCGGTCGTGGCAATTGCGCACGACCTTTTGCGCATTGTGCGGGAAACAAATACAGACCGAGTATGCGCCGTTCGTGCTACAGAATACACACGAAACTGGTCGTCCCATAACTTAAGGGGACGGGGACGCCGTAACAAAAGAAATCCCGTGTGGCCTAGGGCGACACGCAATATTTCCATCAGGCACCCACGGCCTCTGCAGTGGCACGCGTAGCAGAAGACCAAAAAAGAAGCCTTCCAGAAGACAACGACGTCTGCTGCGTCGTCGGGTCGTCGTCTGTCGAACCCAGAGCGGCGGCCATTTGCGCGCTCACCTTCTTCGAGTTTGTATACCGAGACCGCGCCGTCCGAAATTGGTCGGCCCAGTTTTGTGATTTCGCTTCTTTTTGTGCGTTCCACTCGGACCTCGCTGTGCTCAGTCGGTGAGATTCAGGGTCGAGAAGAGAGCACTGATGCCTCGAGAAGTTTGGCTTCGTGTGGGGATGCACGGCAGCGGTCAAGAAAGAGTCAACCTGCGCGTGCAGAAGTTCGTGACACACTTCGCGTTTTATTTCGTGCGTCCCGCACTTCAGCGTTGGGGCCGCTCGCTTTATTGAAACACTCGCTTGTATAGGCGATGTTCTCGACAGGAGACGAGATCGAATCGAATCGCATCGCGTTTGTTCGTTTGTTTAGCGCGTTTTGCGAATGCAGTCTAAGTGGCCACTTATCCAATCCAGAGTGACCAGACTACGCTCGTGGTGTGTAGAAGAATATCGCTGATTTGGCGTTTTCGTGAGTAAGCATGACGAATCAGTGTACGGCCAGAAAACAAATATATATTGAGTTTAGACACTTGTGTTTTCGTTATAACTCGCAGTTGCAAGGAGCGACAAACTTTACAGCAGAAAAAAAGATGCCGTATGGTCGTGATTATAACTACTTCGCGGTTTATCCTCTAAAAACGTTTCACAAACATCGGTCTTGTTTACGTTTCCTGCAGGGCGAAAACCTCTCCCAGCTTTCTCCAACCACCATTGTCTCGCGTTAGCTAACTCGATCCGGTGCCTCCGTCATCTCCTAATTTGAACACACCACTTAATCATCTGTCGTCCTCGACCATGTTTTCCTTTGTTGGAACCCAATCTGTCTCTTTATTTGACTACCGGTTATTTATTCTACTCATTACACGGCTTAAACCCACCCCCATTTCTTCCTCTTATTGTCAACCAGCATATCGGCAACCCCTCGTGTAGTCTCTAACCCACACCGCCGTCTTTGTGCTTCTCTCAACATTAGGCATATCATGCTTAGTTTCGTTGCCCATTGTGCGCTACTTAGTTGCTTCTCAAGCTTCTTCGTTATCGTTCTTCTTGTTATCTTATTATTAGCTTCTTTGTTACCTCAAAGTTCCTGCCCCACATCTTAACCTACAGGCATTGTCTATATAGCGAAAAACCATCGGAAGTTCTAAGTCGTTTGGTCACCGGTCATTAGACTTGCAAACGGGCTACATTGAAAAATTCTATAGCACAAGGCAATAGACGGCTATAGCTATATAAGGTCACGCAAATATCAATAGACACTAGCGTGAAGGTGATATATAGACATTGTCTATTTAGCGAAAAACCATCGGAAGATTTGTGTCCTTTGGTCACCGGTCATTAGACTTGCAAACGGGCTACATTAAAAAAGTCTATAGCATAAGGCAATAGACGGCTATAGACATTAGTAGCTAAAAAACTATATAAGGCCACGCAGCTGCGGATTCTCAATAGACTATTAAGATATACTAGCGTGAAGGTGATATATAGACATTGTCTATTTAGCGAAAAACCGTTGGAAGTTTTATGTCCTTTCGTCACCGGTCATTAGACTTGCAAACGGGCTATATTAAAAAAAAGCTATAGTTAAAAGGCTATAGACGGCTATAGACATTAGTAGGTGAAAAACGTATATAAGGCCATGTAGCTACGGATTCTCAACAGAATATTTAAATATACCAGTGTCAAGGTAAATGGCACGGGGCGGTTGATACTTGTGTTACTGGAAATATATGTGGAAAACGAAAAGAAATGAAATTGCACTGCGTGGAAGAGTACCCGCGACGGAACCTAAGTGGCTTCGAAGATTCCCTTGGAACAAGGCCAACGACTTCGCGGCGAGAGAGCAGTGCGATAGCGCAACGCCAGAAGGAAATATTGCAAGGCTCGAACGGAATAAAGATGGCTCAAAGGCCGCGCGCCAAGAGTATAAAGTGGCTGGAACCGGTCAACGCTAAGGAGGAAAGAAACAGCATGGTAGCGTTAATGGAATATGCACATGTAGGCCCAACTCAACATCGCATGACTATATGTAATAGAGCCCTGTTTTGTTAACGGGCTTCGAGTTTTACGAAATTCGCTGTTTTCACACGGAGACTGCATGTATTTTATGCAGCGTGCACTGAGAAGACGAATCAGAGTCAATGCTTAGTCGATGTCTGTTCAATATATACGGGTGTTTTCACATGACTACAACATTTTTTTTTAAAGCTAGAGGGGCACGTCTTAGAACGGTTCGACCCACCACATATTGTTCGGAATCGTCTCGAGTCACTGAGATTGTTTATTGAAGTGCAATTATTTAGTTATTCGATTGCGTTTAATTGAGAAAAAATTTAAACATTCGTTTTAGGGCATAAGTCTCAGTGGAGAAATCGCAGAGTGTAATCAGAAAAACCCAATCAACTTGATTCTTTATCATTCTCTTTTACGTGAGTCTTCTTGGCGAGCTCTGAAGAGAGCGCACGAAATATGAAAAAAAAAAAATGACGTCACGTCGCGCGTCTAGATTGCAGCGTTCCCAATCGTGTTTCCAAATACCAAAGCCCGCATACCCATCAAAACGAAAGAAAGAGATAGGCTACAGCGTCCAACGTATACGTCGCATGTTCGTTGTGAAGATCGAAATTGCCCACGCGTTCCTAAATGATAACATCGGGACACGGCAACAGAGCCATGTATGCAGGAACACGTGTCGGCCTTCAACGTGTATGCGGGCCACTTACCAACCGTCCTAGGTTAGCATTCTGTCTATGGTGATTTCTTGGGTTGTACGTGCCATAACCACTATGTTATTATGAGGTACGCCGTAGTGGGGACTCCGGATTAATTTTGACCGCCAGGGGATCTTTAACGCGCCCCTATTGCGGAGACACGGGCGTTTAACCTTTCTTTTTTTTTTTTTTTTTTTTTTTTTTGCATTTCGCCCCCATAGAAATGCGGGCCGGGATTCGATCCCGCGACCTCGTGCTTAGCTGCGCAATGCCGTAGCCGCTAAGCCACCGCGGCGGGTAACATTCGTTCTATCAACCAATCGCTCGACCGCCCAATCTACCCCAATAAATAAATAAATAAATTCATCAATCAATCAATTCAGCTAAAGTCGACATGGCAATGTGCGGAATTAATGCCGCCTGTTGCTGGTATACTACGGAAACTCCGGAGAAACCGCACATTTTCCTGCCCCTCCCCACGTGCCCCCCTTGATGTCGTCGATACATAACTATGCATGCGATGGCGCGGGGAGAAGGAAAAGCGATGCCAGTTCCGGCTCGGGAACCGTTCTCGGAACGGTTGTGCCGCCGTGGAGCGGTGTTGGCTTCCGCGTGTCGCCACTCATTACGCCCATTGTTCTCGTTCCGTTTGTTTCCCGGCCGCCGCCGGCAGCGGCATCGCGTAACGTAGCCGATACCTGCGGCGCCGCGGTAGTATGCGTACGCGATACGTATACCGGGCACGCGCCGCGGTTTGCCGTACGAGCGTACACACCCGCTTTGACGGACCGCGACGAACGTTCGGTCAAAGGACAGCGGGTGTGCGCGCGCGTGGTTTCTCTTCCTTCGATTTTGTTTGTTGTTAACGAAGTCGGCGGCGTACGTGAGCGGAGGTCGAACTCGCCGGCCAACGCTTTCGAGCAAGGGGCGGTGTCTAGAGATCAGGCGGCACGAGTGTTGGTCAGGTCAAGCTGCAAGTCGGGTCAAACTGCACCAAATGCACGATACGGATCATGATGATGATGTTGAAATAAACTTTCCTATAATATAAAAAAAAGAAATAGAGGTGGCGATCTTGCGTATGGCGCTCTTGCGTATGGATGTGTCCGCCTTGCTCGGTACACCAGTCGTCGCTGGTCCTCCGGGTCAGCCCTGGTCAGCAGGTCCTTCCACTGCTCTTCACATGGCACCTCCCGGACACCATTGCCCCACGATACAGATGAGGGGGGGGGGGGGGGGGGGGGGGAGCACCAACGTGTCTCTCTAGGGCATTATTAGCTGCATCTTGTACGAACAGCCCTGGTTCTTATGCCTCGGCGATGCCCTTAGCATCGTTATCGGCCTTCGAAGGCGTCTCGAAGGCCTCCTCCACTGATGTTTCCGTGGTATCAGCCAGTCCTCAAGGTAGCGGCGTCACCGTCGACAGCGGCGTAGTTTATGTCTGCGGGAGCGCCATTTTACTTCTAGCGCGACAAACGTTCGGCCAGATGACCGTATGATTTATTTCCTTTAGTATGTTTGTTATTAAGGCAGCCGTGTCTGGTTCGTCGGGTTCCGTCCAACTCTTTCTAGCAGAGTGGTGCTGATAAATCGGATCGCCTTAGTGTTGGTCAGATGAAACTGCACCAAACTGCACGACACAGTTGAAAAGAAAAGGAGGGGGGGGGGGGGGGTGTACCAAGGTGTTCTTCAGGGAATTATTAGCTGCGTCCTGTACGAACACGTCATCATGTATTGCTTAACTCAGATACATCAGTGGGACATTACGTGTAGGGGTAGCTGAGAATATGGCGGTCATCGGTAATACATTCATTTTGCATGGATAGTTTTAAACTGGAGAAAATATGTTATTAGGGTGGCGGAGGCGGGACGGTTTGTTCCTGCCTTGTTCCCGTACAGAGGGAACACACGGGTGCCTTTGTGGCGGACGTGTGTTACCAAATACGTATCGCAATCATCTCGCCGAGACGTTGGGCGAAGTTGGAAGCCATAGCGGCTCTAGAGCATGCGTGCTGGCCTGGAACGTTTCGGTACCTTCGCCAATGGGTCAGATAAGGTCGCTGCCCGTATCCTATATCCGTATGGTCGTCTTCGATGTTCGACGTCTTTGTATTCGTCACCGGCATGGAGTTTCGTACAAAAGCCACTAGGGGGAATTCTAGCGCTGCGCTTGCTCGGCTATGTGAGGCTAGGTGACTATTTGTCGCCACCCCGTTTCAAAGGGGATGCCAATAAATCATCATCATCATCAATATCGTGGGAATGATGGTGAGTACATCGATTTGTCGAACCTTTCTGCTTGTGGTTTGAAACGTTATTGTAACCTAATTTATTACGCCTAAGGAAGAGGAGGAAGAAGACAGGGTATGCAGGGGGTCAGCCAGTGTAAGTACCGGCTGGCTACCCTGTGATGGGGAAGAGGGGTAGAGAAAATAAAATGTGATAGAAGGAGAGAATTGATACAAAATCGTCAGAACAAAAAAAAAAAAAACTATGAACACACTAACGCATCGCAACGCTCTACAGCTTTCACAGTCTATCACACAATCCTCAAGTCCTCAAGTATCAGAGCAACGCGTTTAAAGCTTTAAGTGCCGAAACCGGTACCGACCAGTGTCTTACAGGACTATCCCCCATCAAGGGCACGATCGTCCAGTTTGTCAAGCACGATCGAGAGCGCTTTTCATGCCACACTTTTAACGGATAAAGTCACAGATGAGGTGCTTGATCGTCTCCTCGCAGCCACATTTGTCGCAAGGAAGGCCGTCGGCCATTCTGATGCGGCTGGAATAGGCATTCGTGAATACCACGTCGAGTCACAGGCGGCACAGAAGTGTTTTGCTGCGGCTCGTGGTATCCCCGGGGGAAGACCGAGTTGCAGACGTGGATCCGAGGTGTGGAAACGTGCGTTGGTAAATTCGCTTGAGTTCCACTATGCCAGTGTAAGCTCGCGAGCGAGCGAATTAAGCCTTGTGGCTGCATCTATTCTCCACGGTGGTACTGGCACGCAGTGGACACCATCGGGGGCCGATCGGACAGCTTCTTGCCCATTGTTACCATAAATGCCGCAGTGACCCCGTATCTTTTTCTAAATTTCCGAGCGCTTATGCATTTCCTCTTTTCTATTTCTATCTCTCTCTCTCTCTCTCTCTCTCTCGCTCTCTCCAAGCGCTCGTATATTGGTAAACACGAGGCAAATAGCATCTGCCCACATGCGCAACCATGACGAATCGTCGCATATTAGAACGCCATCTGTTTTTCTTTTTTTTTTTGAAAATTGTCAATTTGCGAGGTCGCAAAGCCGTTTTAGGACAAAAGGACGACGTTACAGTCCAACCCATTGTAGTTTCCATAATCCCTTTGCTTGCCCATCGCTTCTATGCTGCCCATGATGACGTCAATGCTTCACGTTAAGCACTTCTTCTTCGGCGCAAGACGCGCCTGTAGCGCCGAAGCGTCCGTTTCGAGCCGCATGCACATTCAAACAGAGCCTTCGTTGTAGCTTCAGCATTCCTCGCAGGTCTCGACCAAAAACTTGATCAGGCATCATTATAAACACGGATAATTTGTTATAATAACTGATCTTTTCTTCCTGCGCGCATGCCTTTTATGCTACTTTTCTTCGATACGACGTTAACGATTTCGCGAGCAACAATATCTTACGTGCTGACACCGTTGTCAGCATGTAATGGCAACGTTCATACGTTGTCAGCATTAGGGAGCCTACATGCAAGCGCAGCGCTTGCATGTAGGCTCCCTAGTCAGCATAGTTGTCACCGTTGTCAGCACGGAAACAATGCAATGCTTACACGCTGAACATCGAATACGGCAAACTAAGAACGGCAACGTGTTGTGCTGACCAAGGCAGCGCTACCATCTCTGAGGCCACTGTAGTATCCGGCGCGTCCTGCGCTTTCTCTCAAGCTTGTGCGGGCAAAGGGGTCTACATCGACAAAACGCATCAACGCGCACAAAAGCGTGCACCAGGAAAAGTTGACGACCGCGCACCGGCACGCAGTGACCATCGCTCCGCGCGCCAAGTAGGTCCGTTTCATTCTTGGTCGTTTGTCAACCGCGAAGCTAGGAAGCAAAATCATAAAACGTACGCCGCTTCAGGGCTAGGCGGCCGTACACACGTATACGCACGCGCAGACTCTTGATGAACGGCGAAACTGAACTGGAGTGTACGGTTCCAACTGGACTCCGCCTGGGCTCTTTTGACCGCTCCCCGCCTTTTGCAACACGACGCTCCCATTCAGCGAGGCGTCGAAAAAGCCACGGCTGCCGCACGGCGCACTTCTTTTGTCTCTGGGTGCTCCGGTTTCGCTTTTGTGCACTTTAAAAGAAAGATACAAACAAACATGGCGCTGCTGTAATTGTTGCCGGACTGCAGCAGAGCTGGCGGTGGCCGAGAAGGATTTGCGGTTGGTGTCGAGAGAGGGAGAAAGTGAGCGAGTGGGGGGGAAGTGGACGGCAGTAGACATTATTTCAGGCGCGTGCCAGATTAGCGTACGCGTATACACCGCTTATATGCCACCGTCGCCACCTTCCACCACTCCCTCACGGCGGCACGCGAGCTCGTATAAGGAGCGACATGGAAATGGGCCCAGCCCCAGTTCCGCGTTAGTTGCGTGCAGTGCCTCTTCGTAAGGGCGTGGTAGCGTTTATATGGTCCCTCGTGGACGCCATTCCCTTTTCCCTCCCGATGACTCCTCTGTACAAAATTTGTTCGGCAGTGTGATACTCCATCTCATGTCAAAAACTATACTGTACGTACGGCTTCCTCAACGAATCAGCGCGGACAGCGTTAGTTCGAGGTTGCGCTATCTCTCTCAAAAGTGGACCGTATATCAAGTAGCATTGTCAAGGCCTAGGACTTCCTCGACCAGTTGGCGCATGCTCCGCGTTGTTGTTGTAGCTCTCGCAGTGCGGGAAGCCACTTTTGAGACGGAGCGCAATTTCGCCAGCGGGGGCCTGTGCTTTCGAAGGTGGCGATAGTCTTGTATCTATGCATCTAGGTCTAGGTGTCTACCGTGAATGAGTCAAGACTTAAAGTTCCGTAACTAGAAAGAAAACTGTTCAACAGACCATATGGGAAGCATTGTTGCAGACCTGCCCTTTACTTAAGCTGCGAGAAAAAAAAAGAGAGAGAGAGAGAGAGAGAGACGAAGCAAACGGGAACGTCAACTACAAGGTGAAGCGCAAAATTTAATCCCTATAGTGAGTCCATGGATCGCATTTCTTCACAGCTACGGGCGATTTGTGTCGTAGATTGCAGACGACCAAATGTGACGTACGTCTGCTCTCCGGGGCAGAAGTTGCGAATATGGCTCGAACGTAACAAGCAGAAAGCGTAGCGTTGCTACGCGTATATACCATGGCACGTAGGCTTTCTGACAAAAATTACCAGAGGAATCTCTGACGCTATAGTGACTCCTGGAGCTGCAAGTATACGGCGGTTGAGCCAGTATGACGGCCAGTGCATGGATTTGCCTAAACTTCGTCCTTCGCTGGCTTCAAACGGCTTTGTGAGTTGGCAAATCGATCATTTTCAACAAAATATTGGGTTGCGCGTTTAAGCAATTCTCTGTGATTGTGAACGTGCGCAGAAACATTGTTACCTTCGTGCGCGTTGAAGAATAGTCGTCGGTCGAAAATTTACAGAAATGGAGCGCGAGAAATGACACTGACAGAGCGTTTGGTGTGCCACAAGCACGAAGATTAAAACAAATCCACATAATGTACCGATCGCTCCCACGGTAACTGAACGTCATAGTTCCCTCTAATATCTTTTGAGTTGAGTTTCACTTTATTATTATTTCACGATACAATCCGTTATACGCAAATAAATACGCAGACAAGGCTCCCAAAGCCAGAGACGACACCGGGATCTTTTCTGGGAAACTGTATACGGGACGCTCGAATCAGGGCTGGTTGGCAGGCGACAGCCGCCCGCTCTCTCGAGACTGCACCGAACTAAGCTGTAACGAGTTTGCTGCGGGGATCCAGACAATGCCACGGCAGCTCGGCGCGAACGGTAGAGACACGCGTGCAGATATATAAATAATATCGCGGCTGGCCACGCTTGGGAGGACGGGCGTTCGCGGCGCTGCTCGTATATACGTATACGGCGCAGCGCTTTTTCGGCCAGTCCCGCCGCCGCCGCCCCGCTGGCCTGGACACCCCATTGTTTGAAAGGGAACGCCGCACTTTTGCATTTCTTCTTCGTTCTCTGCGTCTCCGCTGCGCATTTGTTTGCTCTCCGAGTCAAGAGCTTGCGGCCTGTTCCTTATCCTATACAGTGTTTGCCGAGGCTACCGAACGCGTTGTCGCGCGTCGAGTGTTCCTGTCTTGGTCCTATCTTGGCCCTGTCTTGGCCCTGTCTTGGCAGCCTGTTCGGCTTGGGGCCTATACTTCAGCGGTCGGCCGTCCACACTTCTGTCTACAGCGAAAAAAAAAAATATGGGGGTTTTACGTGCCAGAACCACGATACGATTATGAGGCAGGCCGTAGTGGGGGACTCCGGAACCACCTTAACTCTGCAACCCAGCGCTCCTTCTACAGCGAAGGAGCGCTGAGTTGCAGAGTTAAGGTGGAGGAATAACGTAATGGCTCCTAGGTTCGAGACTTCGGGCTGATTACTGCGTTCCGGGGTCCTCTTGTGGCTTCAGCTGGTCACGAGCATCGTTTCTTAAATCGGCCAGCAACGCATATATATCGATCTCATTGCATCCCAACGTACTGATTCAGCGCTGATAGATTAATTTGATTGATCATTCGATGTTATTGGCGCAAGGGCCAGTTGTGGCCAAAGAGCGCCAAGGCCTGATTCAATAACGCCCTAGAGAAAAGTGTGGATGACTGTATATCGCTTGTTTGTGCGTAGCCTGGTGCGAAGTAATACTTTAATTAAAGATAGGGCGCTGGTCATCACAGGGTCATCACAAAACGGCGAAGTCGAGGACGGCTGAGAATGAGGTGGTTTGATGAAATAAGGAACTTTGCGGGCATAAGATAGAATCGGCTGGTGCAAGCCGGGTAACTGGAGATGGCTGGGAGAGAGAAGCCTTCGTCCTGCATTGGAAATAAAATGGCTAGTCAGGATGATGATTAATCGGGGAGTAATAACCCCAGACTAACCTATATGGTTACTTTCAGAATATGCCTGTTCGAAGAAAAGAAGGCGGTAGTCCCACGGCCACCAAAAGTGCATCACAAAGCAATAAAAGCACTTCATCGCGTCTTCGATGGCCGTGGCACATGTGGGAGGACTATTGACCTTACATGCGTACAGGGGGGGGGGGGGGGGGGGTCTCATTCGCGCCTGTATAACACTGGGTCTCGTTCATATACGTCTAAAACAAACTTGTATACCTCACACATGCGATGACTTCAGACGGGACTTCCGCCTTTACTGTCGAACTGTCGATACGTATTCTTCTTTTAGTTGCGTACAATCAGTTGCGAGGATTTATATATCTTTATTTTCCAAATCCCATTTAACGGCCAAGTGAACAAAAAGAGCGGCCGTCGCCCGTGGAACAGCCTCAACTTCACTATTTTTATTTCAGAAAACAGAGAGATGGAGAGAGAGAGAAACTGAGGACCACGCAACGAGCTGACAGTCCCTGATGAAAATGACGGTATATTAGTATATTACGTCTCTTTCCATTCACCCTCTCGCTCGGAGTACGGTTAAGTCTATGTCGGAAGCCGTGTCGTAATCCCCGTTACTATTCTCGATCCGCGCTCTTCCGTGACACGTATAGTACAGCGGGACGCATCGGAAGTCTCGCACAGTCGGGGGAAGCCGTGCGAAAAGCACTGTCGCACGGGCTTTAGAGTGGAACCGATTGTTATCAACAGGGCGCGTGCATTGTTCTTTACGCCTCCTTTCTTTGCAGACGTGCCGTGCCTCGCAAACCATTCCGTTCGCGCCGTTCTCTTCTGCACTGCTTGCCGTGAAAAGTGCGTAGTTGTGTATACGCGTACTTATTCGCGTCTCTCTTAATTGCTGCGTTGACTTCCTGGTGTACAGTTCCAGCACTTTCTCTGCAGGCATGGTCCGCGGGTTACCTTTATTCTTTTGCTTCGTTAGCTGTCCGGAACCCTTTAATCGTCTCGCAGTCGCCGTCTCTCGAATTCACGTGCTAGTCGCGTATAGTGGGGCTTATTTCGGTCGGTTAACTTGTGCATGTTTTCTGTTCGCGTTAAGGCAGCCCAGGCGGTGGAAATTGAGCACTGCGGCGTCGATCATGTACCGTACACTTCCGACAATTACTTTTAAAAAGATAATTGCTTTTGTCGTCGTCTTTTAAGCTCCATTTTCTTCCGAGAGAGTGAGAGGCTCTTTAATGAATCTTGGAGAGGTTTAGTGTAAGTTCACGCTGCTTTCTCAAAATGGAGTTAAAATGGTGTTAAATAAGCCGTACTCCTGTAAATGGAGTTACAAGTACTCCCTTTTTGTTAGAGCGCAGTTGCACTTTTTAGGACGGTAAAACTGGCAAAGCTAATGCCGTTGTGGAATATTATCTGCTTTTATCTTTATTTTTCTGTCATCGCTTGCTTTTTTTTTTTCTTGTGTGTGTTTCTTGGAGTCGGAACGTTTCTAACTGGAGCTTCGCGTGATGTTATTGGCACGGCTGCCTGTAATATAACGAGACGGCAAATTGCACTTCAGAGATCCGTACCGTCTCTCTTGGCTGAACTATAGCAATTCAGGTCTCGTCCACCGAGCAATTGGCCTCATCTCAGAGGTCGTGGTGCGGTGCCTAGTGCAAACTCTAGTTCTCACCCTCTCGAACTCTCCGTCAGATGGGCTTAGACGCCGTCCAAATTTGCAGTTCACGGGCTATAAACATAAGGAAGGGGGTCTGAAGTTGGTGTATATACTTACTTAACCAACCCTAGCTAACCGCCGGTGTCATTACACTTCTCGCCTTTATTAGCGGTGCTCTACCTCGGATTCGAATGCACTCGCTTCTGTCGTCTCTGCACTTACGGTATTTCCACATGAGCAACGGCCCAAATCAGTGACAGCATCTCGCCTTTTGTTCGAGAGTTCCAGCGGGGCGCGCACGCAACCACTCTGCTCTCGCACGGGCAATTAAGGGCTTCGCTTGTTCGGTGCGCATGCGCAGAGATCGCGACTTAATGAAGCGCACCCGTCTTCTCGTGCGACGTATATGCGCTGTTCTCTAGCTCACGCAAACTCCTCTGTGTCGACGCATTGCAGCAGCGTCTCTTGTCGCACGCATCCGCGTTCTTTTGTCGTCGTGCTCGCATTTCAGGCCATATAAGTAGGGAAAAGCCCAGTTGCGACATTGTTGTGCTAAAACGGAGCTGCTACACATATATCTTTTCCGTGGTCTGTAAGGCTTAGATGAAGGCGCGATATTTACATTTGCGTTTAGACTATAGCCATTGTCTTTGGCTTGGCTGATTGCTTTGTCCGTTTTAGAAAACGGACGGCCAGTTACGTCCTGGCAAAGGTATTGCCGTGACATTTTTTTTTTTTTTTCCGCGTAAGCATCGTATTGTAGTCCAGTGGTTCTACAACTGCCCAAAAGTGCTGGTGTCGTCTAAGAACGTTTAAATGGATCGACAATGAAGAAAAAAAATAAGTTGAGTTGTATTAGTACATTACGCTTTTACAGCAACAGAAATTCGCTGTTATATTGTGGCGAAAGGAGGCTCAGTAACTTGTAAGCCAGAAAAAGCGAGAACAAGACAGGCGGCTGGCGACGCCGGCTTGAGGCAGCCGCATTAGCTGACGGTGACGTCGTGGATTTTGACGCCGTCTGCTTGGGCCCTAGTTAACTTTTTCAGCGGTGAAGATGGAATGTATTGTAATTCTAAAGGAGTCAAATACTAAACTTAGCAAGTTTCGAAAGCTGTTACGGCGACACAACAACCAAAATACTAGAAAGCACATTCAAATTGATGACGTCACATTGCCATATACCGGCACTAAAGTTTCGGCTCGAAATTTAAAACAAAAGTCATTGTTTCGGATTCATTTTATATATTTTAGGAATCGGCCTTCTGCCGGGAAGTTAACGAACATAGTGTTTTGGAAGAATACCAGTCTAAACTGACCTATAGTACTTCTCCTTATTGTCCGGCCTCCCCAAGTACTGAAGAAGAACGGCAGATTCGGCGAGTTGGTGCTTTTCCGTAATACTTAAATAAAACAGCGCTACCGACACAAGCCAAAGAAAGAGAGTGGGAACAGACACCGAAGTACGCCGGGGCCTCAGATCGTCATATAGGGACCCCGGAGAAAGAGCGCCCTTTCACTCTCTTCTTTTTTTCGCGCAATCAAAGTTTGATTGGTACCACCGTCCGTCTGTCCATTTTCAAAACATGGGGAGAAGGTCACATTTTCGACGCTTTCCAGGAACTCGCGTTCCAACTTATCAGATTCCGCACTATAGCATATTTGGTGGTCATCCTTGAAAGATGGGCACAATGGACGGAAGTGCGCCGCAGGTGCCTGGGACTTCGCAAACATGTCCGTGTGATAACGTATACCGTCTGTCTGTGGCGATCATTTATACAGCCCTTTCCAAAAGACAGCAGCCAACTGTGGCAGTGATAGCAGTGTGCGTCAAACCTCGCGACGGGGATCCTGTTGACTAGACTCGTCTGCTTTTGTAGTATACAGAGAGGCCTTGGACGGCTCTGATATCTGTTCATGATTAATAGGAAACCTTAGTTTCTGACGGAGGCGCTGGCACCAAGCCTAACACGTACATGGTCGAATGATTTTACGTGCAGATTGTTAGGCGTATTTGTTTTTAGCAGATGCAAACGCGGGGCGCTTGGTGTTGACGTAGCATTGAAAGAGACGAGACTTTGTGCGATAGGCGTTATCAAATAAGATCAGCACTCTTCCTAAAACCGATTCGTTCACAGCTAGCTCTGCGTCCCCGATTTGTAGTAGAGTCGTGATGGCTGGCTGTGTGCCCAGTGTTTAACGAGGAAGAGGCTGCTGGACCTGAGTGCAGAGGATAAGTCTTCCCCTCGCGAGGTTTCATCAAGTAGTATTTACTAAACGGGGACCGTAGTAGTCAGGAAGGGATCCTTGAGTCTGGTGGTCGCCTTCCTCTAAGACGGTAATCTGATGGACACTCGGGGAACGTTTCCCATGTCGTTGAAGCTCACACGTCAGAGAACATCAGGCTCAAGAACTGTTCTCCGACCCTACAAGTAATGAAGCCTAGACGAGTTGGTACGTCATTGATATGGTATCGCAGATCATTAATTGTATAAGCAAACGATGGATCAGCAAAAGCGGGCGAAAGAACGCTGTCTTTTAACTGGTTTCACTGGTTTCTCGCTGATAATGGCAGTTAGACAGTTCCTCGCTATTGTATTTCTGAACCACTATTGAGCAGCGGATACAATGCCCCAAGCATGACGGGCAAACGCCGCCTGTTGCAATAACCACCACCGTCACCAAAGACAGCGCTGACGCAACACCGGTCTACAACGGTTTTCTTATCAACGGTCTAAGGACAATTGTCTCCTTATCAGCACCTCTGATCAGCCTAAATACCGGTCTTCTTGTCAGCACTCGCTAACACTAATTGTCCACTTCTTATCCGCGTTTCCCACACACTGTGTTCCGCGTCTTCCCCAATATCCCGCTAAACTGACGTTACATTTGGTCATTCGTTGACGCAGATGACACACTCGGTCGCGGTCGCGCTATTTTCGAGTCGCGATTCATCAACGACGCTTCGTGGCTTTCCCACCGACTCCTCGACATTGGGAACGCCGTTTATTCAGTCCTCACGGCCGGAGAAGGGTACGGCGTTCTCTCCACCTGTATAGCTCTCTGACGTCGTTAGCTTAATCTTTCCCCACGCAGAACTCCGCACTACACACGCAATGCATCGCCAGAGCCGCGACGACGCCTTACGACCGGCGTCCGCAAAAATCACGCCTCGACGGAACGGAACGGTCCGCGATCGCCCCTTTTTTGCCGTGTTTCGCTCGTTCCACGAAACAAAAGTGTCGGCGGCGATTTAGCGGAATCGCCTTTTGTCCGTGCGCACTCCCAGTGACCAGAGGGCGCGGATATACAGCGTGTACCGACCCGGACGCAGCTGGCTATATAAGCTATATAGACTGCTAGTAGGGATCGTCCACTAGTATAGGTGAAACCCGGCAACGTAGAGGAAAAAAGAAAACTTCTCTACCATCATTCTGATCAAGACCAAGAGGAAAACGGAGTAATGGACATGGTTCTGTGGGTATCCTTGTTTAGCTCGACACTATTTTTCCTCCTTCGAGGAAACAAGTGTTCCATTCTGCGTGTATCACCTTCGCTCCATCGTTATACTTATTTTTGGTACAAAAAAAAAAAAGGGGGGGCGACGATAAAGCCACCCACCGAGTCGTCGATAAAACGTATGTTGTGGCTATAAACCTTTCGAGCACGGTTTTCGGGGCGTCGGTGGTGCTGCAGGTAGAGAATCTTGGATTCTAGACGTGCTGGCTGATTCGGCGTGTTCCCGGCAGAGGGGGCATATAGCCATTGACCCCTGGTGTGGATATATAGAATTCGGTGCGCGTCAGAGGGGGCCACCACGTTCTTCCAATGCGATCTTCCAATGCGGTGACCTCGCTTCCTTTTCGGCCCAAAAATGGCGAGAGGCAATTGTTTTTAGAAAATTGCGCTTGCTTTGTTTCACTACTTCTCTAGAACGATTGGCAGACGTACGATGTTTAAGTTGCACCCAGAGCGAAATCGGGAACGGAGAGACGACGGATTGCAAAAGTATCTTTGCTTCGTCTGATCCGCGTCCACTCCTGTACACTGATACCTGTACCTTGATTACCTCTGCATCAAATATATATACGGCACGCAGCACTCGATATGGACCTGTGTACCGAGACAATATATATATATATATATATATATATAGAGAGAGAGAGAGAGAGAGAAAAGTTTAATGCTACGAAATGCAGAGAGGTCGGCCTGAAGTATATTCCTTTAGCCAGCTACTCTGCGTTGGGTGAAGGGGAAGATGGAAAGAAAGAGGGAATAGGAGTATGATGGGTGACGATGACGACAGAAGGAGGATGTAAAACATATAGCAAGCAATTTGGTCTACTCAAAGCCTACGCCGCACTTCTTTTAAAAAGTCAAGTAGCACCTGGGTGGCCTTAAAACTCGCTTGAACGTCTGGCCAAGGGCCTAAAGTAACGTCCTCCGACAACATTGGGCTGTCGTGGCGCGTAACGTCATTGCTCAACTTTCGTCACTCTTCCACGTACTGAGGGCAGTCGCACAGCACATCACTTATGGTCTCGTTCACATTGCACAGCTCACAGTCTGGAGTGTCGGTGCGTCGCATGAGGTATACACGTACCTGCGCGTAAAGGCTACCCCCAGCCTTAGTTTGCGCAGAATACTGGCACAGCTGCGCCGAATTTTTGGTGGTAGCCTAAATTCCACGGTATGCGGTCCAATCTGTGGAGTCGTCTGTGGCGATTATCCTGATTGTACCAGTGCTCTTCTGTCGCTTTTCGGATGACACTTGAGAGAAGGCAGTTGGCGTCCGCTCTTGAAAAAAGAATTGCAAGCACTGGCTCTGGTTCTTCGAGTGCTTTCTTCGCATTGGCATCGGCCGTGTACATCACAGTGACTGGGCGTCCATTGAAATGTAATGTGGTGGCCGTTCCCTTCTGCTCGATAGTTTGAAAAGCCAACACTGTGTAAGAGTTTTCTTACATTGCAACTCTAAGTAGCTGCAGAGCCGATTTTGCGTCACTGAAGACTGTCCATACTTGAAGAGGCTGTCGGGAAATATAGTAAGCTGCCTCTCTGATTGCCACTAGTTCCGTGTATGTTTGTGTCGTCTTGTTACGCAGACGAAACCGTCGATGACTTGATGCGCAGGCACGGCGAAAGCCGCACCTGACGCATAAGATGATACCGATCCGTCTGCATACGCATTTACTGAGGAGCCTTATTTTTCCGACATATCTTCAAGCGTTAGATGTCTGAGGCGCACGCTAGGTATTCAACTATAGGTCTTGATAGTTACTCCAGACAATGTCTCCGTAGCCATTGAAGGATTAAATTACCTAAATTACCTAAATGCCTAGTGTTAACGTATAGATTTGTAACATTGAATAGTAAGCATGTGTCCGTGATTGCAATGCAATTGGTTTTACTGACCCACACTGCAACGTCGGTGTTTTCAAAGACCAACCGTATGCGGCCAACTAGGCCTAAATTAGGCAGTAGGCAGCTAACTGCACTATGTGACACTTAGTTGTTTGAAAATTAAGTTTACTTTGTGCAGTGCTTTCATCTGGCCCGCTTAGTCGATATAGGGCGTGGACGCTGACAGTTAGAAATCAGTAGCAGACCGGCGATAAATTGCAGATGGCTGAACCAGTTTGCTGGCACCCTTTTTTCATTCGATCGTCTGTTCGCGCTCCATTATATGTCCTGTCACGTAATCCATTATCGTATGCCTAAATTGCATTTCTTCGTGCAGTTAAGTCACTTTTAACGAGCTCGTTGTACCCGTGGGGAGATTAAGTTATTGTAGCTTAGTGTTAGTGTATTCGTATACGTAATACATGCACCTTTGATAGCAATAGGCATCGCCGGGCCACACCGGAACGGCATTCGGCCAACGGCTTTTCCGTCAAGTCTAACTAGTCAGCAACAAAAGCATCGAGGAAGTAATCAACGTTACTTACGGGGCACGCAGGCAAATTCTCGTTATTTGGGCGGAAAAGAAGGAAAAGATAGAAAAAAAAGGGAACCTGCTAGCCCGGACAAGTTCGGTAAGTATGCGACGCTTGTGGGCGCGCCCACTAGGCGGCGCCTTGGTCGCGGCGAGTGTAATCTAGGACAGGGAAGCTTGGCGACGGGGATTGCTTTTGGCGTCTATAATCCGGCCCGGCGACGTACTTACGTCTCAATCAAAAACGCCGTTCACGCTCCGTCTCATCGCAGCGCCTTCGACGAGTCACTAAGAGGCCAACTGGTCATTATGCCATCGCGACGTCGACGTTTTTTTAACCAAGATGGACAGTAGCCAAGTTCTGTCGCTGCATATATAGCATTTGCATACGGTTGCAACAGGGGGAGTCTATTAACTTTCTGCCACATTTACGTATTCAGTTTTCGCGTCTTCGGCTACAAACAGCGACGCTGTCGACAGCGTCCCGTGAATAAGGGTTTCTTTTTCTCTATAGATAAGGTTGTTTACCTGTAAACGAGGAAACTTTGTTTCATAGTTAGCCAACTGGGCACTTGACGGGTAATAAAAGGGTTGCGTCATTAAGTGGGCGGGTTCGAAGACCACAACGAGAGATGCTTCGGTCAAGTTGTCCTTCTATAGATAGCAGCGATTAAACGATTGGTCCCTCGGCGTTATTCCTGTAGTCCTCGCTCAAGACCGTTTCTTCTGAAGCGTATAGCGCCGATTTCCTTTCGTAAGAAGATTTTTCGCTTCTGTCCGCCAGATGTTACTGGCGTTAGTGCGTTGAAGTCCTCGTCTGTTCATTGTTATAGGAGAGATATGCATCTGTGGTTTAGGAAGAAGAGTTTAGGCGGAGGCGAATGGGATTTCTATATTCAGAGAGGTGTCAAGCGCAGAAACGTTCCGCTTCAGCAAACGGCTGAATTGAATGCAATTTATTGCATTTCAAGGAAAGAAGTGAATTCTATAGTCACTTTTCGGAACGTGTTGTTTATGCCTTCAGTGCGTTTACGAAATAGCCGTAAATTCGTACTATGAATAAATCGCAATACCATGTTTACAACTTGGTAACTCCGCACCAAGGTTGTAGCGAGCTCAGTGTTGCTTAGATTCGGTTATCTGACGACAGCATATAAAGCGGCCCTCAGCTATCGCTGTGCTTGTTGTGCTACGTAGACGTACACGTATGTGTGATCTTTCTTTGTTTCCTTTCGTTTTTATGCTTGTTTGTGTGTTTGAATTCCACAGACACTGCGAAGTCGTGATTGTGGAGGCTCGATCTCGCTCGTTCATAGGGGGCGCCACCTGACTTCACAAAGCAGTGACCGTTTCTAACGCTTCCCTTGTTGCTTTTTTTTTTTTTGTTCTTCTAGGATGAAGCGGAAAGGAGTGACGCACTGACTGGCGCGGCGGTACCCACTATTTAAAACAGGTGAGCCCTTGTCAGGCCCTGAGAATGCCCATAGTCATTATCTGTCCGTGAATGACAGTCACGTTGGGTGCACATAACAATGTACTCCCATTTACGCTTACGTCATGTCTGCCCTATAGCTTTGTCTTTTTTTTTTTTTTAGTTCTATTCTCAATATTTTATTTGATCTGCATCTTGGAGAAAGGGCCTCAGACGAAAGGCTGCAAGCATTGCAGCTTGAAGAAAATTCTAGGCCACAAAGTACATTTGTCACACATTAAATGGCACACAGTAAAGGAATACTAAGAAGAACCAGGTTCAGCACACAAGAACATAGTTCCACATATATTTTAGAAAACACACACACACACACACAGATAAAATGAACACGTGAAGGCGAATAAAGGTACACACCTGCATTAACGAGTTTGAGAGTGGCGTTGCGCTGCTGAGCACGAGGTAGCGGGATCGAATCCCGGCCGCGGCGGCCGCGGCGGCCGCATTTCGATGGGGGCGAAATGCAAAAACGCCCGTGTGCTTGCGTTGTAGTGCACGTTAAAGAACCCCAGGTGGTCAAGAATTAATCCGGAGCCCTCCACTACGGCGTTCCTCATAATCAGAACTGGTTTTGGCACGTGAAACCCCCGAAAGAATAAAAAGAGTTTGAGAGCGTCCAGGCATAACTACAATGCAACAACAAACGAAAGAAATGTTGACCACGACATAGCTACACTGGTAAGATGAGATTTTAACATTAGAGGAAAAGAATTAAGGGAACGATCACGTACTTTCACGCGGTTACCGTATAGTCTGGTCTTTTCATAGGGTAGTACTACAGGCAGCGATATCCCGGTGCCCTGCTGCTTGCTTTTTGACTGGTGCTTCAATACGGGACTACAATCGAACCCGAATATAATCAAGCCGGATAAAGCGAATTATTCTCTATATATCGAACACGTGAAACTTAGTGACATATACTGATGTAATATAACTCACTCACAACGAACAGAATATTCAACATACCGAAGTCGGGGCGGCGTCCGCTGCTATAGCGCCATTAAGCCATTTGCAGCATTGGGAGTTATTTTATTGCTTTTTATGTTTATTTTTCAAAAGTGCTTACGAGAATGCTCGACGCGTTCCAAATGCCTATCTGAAGCGTATCGAAGCTAGATCCTGTAGAGTCGCCATATTTAGTGACGCTGAGAAGCAGTTCAAAGCACACTGCAGGCAAAACTTACTGACTAGCTGCTATACGGGTAGTTTTTGTTTAAAAAAAATAATTCACTAGAATAACACTAGAATCTCACTCTAATCACGAAAAGTTGCATTAGAATAGCAAATGGGCACATAACGAACGCATCAGAAAAGTGCGTTTACGTTTCTTATGGGTGAGTTTGAGTATATCGAATTATCTGATACATCGAACTATTTTTAGGAACGCCTGCTCGTTATAACCGGGTTCGATTGCGTATATGCCCAACAGCATCCCGACAGCGAGTTCTCACCGTCGGTGTTTTCAGGGTGCGGCGTCGTGTAAAAAAACAAGTCGGCTAATTGCCATGAACGTCTCAAGATTGCACGGGGACTTCGAGTCCTGACGCTGATGCACGTTATTATCATTGTTATTTTATTTTTTCTAATGCCTCTTCGCGCTGTAACGCTTCTTCGCACGAAGAGCCCCCCCCCCCCCCTTTTTTTTTTCCCGCAATGGACACTTTCATCAGACTGCCTCCTGTGCGAAAACTGGTTGCGTCTATCTACCTGGTTACGGAGGTGCGGCCTGTATATAAACCAGTTTGTATAGCGTGCTGAAGACGCGCGCCAATTTCGCGCCGTCGTGCTAAACGCGAGCTTTCAGTCATTGTCAAGTTCTTTTCCTTCTTTTTTTTTTCATCGCAGTGATTCTGTTTTTTTTTTTTTTTTTTGGGGGGGGGGGGACAGTATCTTTTTTTTATTTTCGGCAATGAATTTTCATGGGTTTACCCAATGTGAAGACAGGTTTTGACTGATAACGTGGTTGCAGTTAATTACACCGTAGCTGTGCGCGTGTGTAGAAACTGGATGCGCAGCATTGAGGAAACGCACGCAAGATTGATAATGATCGTTCTGTTGACAAATTGTGCCCTAAAAGGTGTACTTTTTAAAAGAGTGTATACTCTTATATGAGTGCCTTAAGCTCCCGTTTGCATGCCCGACAAGAAAATACCGTGCGCACAGCGCTAAAGGGATGAACCACCAACAAGATTGATCATTGATGAAATTACGCCCTAAATGGAGTATTTCACGAGTGTACACTCTTAACTGCGTGTCTACGCGTCCCGTATGGTTTCTGACAAGAAAATACCGCGCTCGCAGCGTTATGCTGCAAACGAACTGCGAACAACGTCGATGAATAGTATTGTTTTGACAAAAGTATGCCCTAAAAGGTGTGTATTTAGTTTGAGTGCACGCACTCAAATGCGTGACGGCGTACCGTAGCGTTCCTGACGCTGAAGTACCGGGAATAATGTAGGGATAGCCAAATAAACTCACATAAAAAAGGAGCAAAAAATATTGATGAAGAATATTTCTTAGGACATAATTACACCCTAAATGGTGAATAGTCTTGAGGAATGTTTCTTACGCTCATGCCTTCATGCCTCATGCTTTTATGCCCTTCCCTTTTTTTTTTAAATTTCGAGGTACTTTTCACCGCAATGGCTCTTGCTTACGGTCTTTAACACAAATATTTTTTTTCATCGGTAAACTGCGATAGTAAACAAACAAACAAACAAACAAACAAACTGAAGCTGAAGTTACAAACATGGCCCGTCCAATTCAACTCCACGTCTACTTCTCGCTTCCGCGTTTAAGCGCGGTCGAGTCAGGCCTGGATTCTTGGCGTTTAGACAAGGAACAGCGCCGAGTCGTTTAGTTCGCGTGAAACACACGCTGTGTCGTGCGATTTCCTCTCCCTGTTGTTTATTGTTTTTGTCGAGTCCTTTGCGGATGCACCCTTGTAGACCATCACGCTGTGTACGGTGCGCGTCACGATGTAATTGTTCCCGAGATCCGCGCATCTTTGTCTTCTTCTCTTCAAAGTAAAGACAAGGCTGTCGCTGTACATGCGTCGTCTCTCTGCCTTTGTATTCCGGATGTGTCCCAATTCTGTCCTTGTTTGTCAAGATGTGCGTTGTCAAATGGCCTGCGTGGGCAAATCACTTACGTTGTAGTGCGATCGCGATCCATGATACATGGTTTTTTGTCCGTGTACTCAGTGCACGTAATGGCCAAATTGCTCGTAATATGCATTTACTGCGTGGTCATACATTGGCAGTGCCGCTTATACCGTGTGTTGTGTTCATACTTACATTGCCTTTAGGGTTTCTTTTTTTCCCCTTTTCTTTACAGGTTGTAATCGTTGTGCAACATCTTAAGTGCTTTGTAGTGTAGCCTAGCTCCCGCCGGGAAAGTTAACATCTACAATTGGGGGTAAATAAATACGTGTGCGTCTCTCTTTACCTCCAATACTCGAAAGATGCCGCTGTGAAGAAGGATGGCATCTGCGGAAGCGACTGTAGTTCGGCCGTGAGCGGCGTGGAGATTTGTCGTTGATCCATCCGCATTTACAATTTCAAGAAGGCAATGTCACGTGACTGCCTAACACAGTGCGTGGAGTGGTCGCGTGGCAGGCAGTGCCTCTACGTGAGGAGACCGCGTAATTCTTCGAAAATGCGGAGAACGGATGAATTTTTCTGGAACTGTTTATCGTAACAAACGTGCTGCGATGGTTACGGGACCATCGCGAGGCTGGTATCGGAGATGATTGCAGACTTACTGTATATTTCAGATTACAGCGTCGCCGGCTATTAGAGGAGACGCCTGATTAGCTTTCAGGCCGACGTAACTTCAACACGTCGGCCATCTTAAGCGAAAGGGGGTGGATGTTACCGATGTGACAAGTAACACGGTTATCTGTTGTTTGCGTGATATAAATCTGCAGGCAATCTTTTTTTTTACACTTTCGCTTCTATGATAATATTAATACTATTCAAATATGCGAATGCTAACAACGTGTCCTCCCTAAGAGTGGACGACGCTGCATAAGCGAGGGTCCAACATGGTGCCGCTGCTGTTGCTGGGGCTAATGCAGTGGTGGTGTCAAACCTGGGGCTCTGTACTGGCGATTCACAAAAATATAGCGGACTCACACTGTGGATTTGCATTCGCATCAGACAAATCACAAATGTCTCTTTGGCAATTATTGGCCCTTGCGCCGGAAAACACCAATATCATCATCACCGTCGTCGTCATAATGATCACATAGATATTTTATTATGTGCTACTGTGTAACATGTTACGTCCTCCACCGGTCAGCCGCAGCAGCTCAATGTTAGAGCATTGCTGCAAGTTTAATGCGATTGATTTGGGTTCATCTCCCGCCTTCTGCAAGTTGTTTCTTCTTCGTCCACTTTCGCTTCTATCTACCTTATCACTTTCACTTTATTTCTTTAACGGGATACTACATAATGTGTGGGAACATAGGAAATCTGAAAAAGGGTTGTCGACCCACGATGTTATAGTTACAAAATATTGTTATTTCGCCCATGAAGGCAGATGAGTGCCAGCGATGTGGTAGGAAAGGTGGTTCCAGTGTCATGCTGCGCGGAGGAAAAACAGTTAATAAGAATGACGTACGCGCAACTGGGCGAGCGAGATTTAGGGAATGGCTATAGGCGCAGCGATATGCGTTAAGGCGGCACAATGTAAGGCGCACGCGCAGTGTGAACTGTCGATCATAGCACTCGTAAAGTAACGATAAGCTATCGATACGGTGACCACCTAAATCGGCATCGAAACCGGACTTTGGCTTTTGATGAGGACTCGGTAGATATCGTACGTACATGGTTTTAATGGTGAGTGAATGAGGCGCTTAGTTGTATGGATTCTGTATAGAGTGGTCGTGATGACGATTTTCCCGCTTCTACATATTGGCTGTTAGCGTCGTGCGGAACACAGCCTTATAACTATGCATATATATATATATATATATATATATATATATATATATATATATATATATATATATAGCGCCACGGCGTTTACGCGCGCTTCGTATCGCCACCTGGGTGGTCTGTCGTTCTCAGTGCTCGTTTCGGCATGCGCCATTTTCTTTTTGCCCCGCGCCCCGAGCTTCTCCTCAGACGACATGCGCTCGGCGATGCGGTCATGGCTGAGCGGGCTTGAACCCGCCGATATCGCAATCGACGGGGCTGTACGCCTTCGAAGTCAGTGAGGCGTGCACGACTGCTCGACTTATTTCTTTTCCCCGTCATAGGGTGTGTGCGGCAACCGTAGACATGACTCTGTGAGATTACTCCTTGTTTTCAGTCTGATTTTGTTGGCCATAGGGATGAATATAGCGAGCCATTCCAGCTCTTATAGGCTGCAGTAACAATCTACAATGAGCTGGCTTCTTTGCCATCACTAAATGTGTATCTGTGCGTGTGTGTGTGTGTTTGTGAGAAAGAGACATTGCAGCTTTAGACGGTGCGTTAACCTCGGTCTAGTGACCTGCCCTCTCGAGCATACTCGGAACACTTTCATCGGCCAGCGTTTGTTCTTCACTGAACCTCAATATTCCTTCTGTTGTTCTTACTCGCTTTTGTTTTTCAGTATGTTGCCAAAAACAACTCGTTTGTGCATACTTTTGTTACGCGATGTCTACCTGCCTTTAAGGAAGAAATGAAAGTGAGTGTAATGTCTCAAGATGTGATGGCGGTAGAGAACGAAACATGGGTGCAGGGCTAAAGCCAGCTTACGTGAAAACTTTGCCTGGTATCGTTGCCAAACATCGATAACGTTTTTTTAAACAGCGAAGCTGTTTAAGCTAGCCGTAATTTGCGGCTTGTGGTTCGTATCAAGAAGCTATCAAGACAAAATTTCGTTGCTGAGGCGGGATTCGAAGCCCACGTACCCCCGGTCCCAAGGGGAGCAGTCGTAACCACTAGGCTATACAGCCACGCTTGCAGAACATGCATTTATGCGAACCATATGATTGCGTTCGAGCGTCGTCGTCTTCGCCCACAGCTGGCGCTTTCGCACGCTACGTGCTCTGCGAGGTGAAGACGTTTTGCGCGCAATGAGAGCGAGAGAGAGAGAGAGAGCCGCATTAACGGAGCGGGTCTGCTAGAACGCGTTGTCGGCCTTCCAACGCGGTGTCGGTGTTGCAAACTGCGCTATGCAACGCGCAGTGAAGGCCGTAAGTCCGAGATCCACGAAAAGAAATTATCGTCATCATGAGTAATAAAATGAAAAGTTCGCGCGAACTTCCGGAATATGCTGGGCTACGATCGCCCAGCTTCGCAGTTTCAAGCGTTGTGCGGCCGAGTGCGTTTAAGCGCCGGACAACAAAGGTTAAGCGTTTCTTTTTTAATATTGCAAATGTTCGTTTACCTTAGACAGCATTAACTTTAAATTGCACAGTCTATTTTGCGATTCTGCGTCTAAATGCGATAGCGTCTCATTGCACACCCTCATCCAGATTTTTCAACCTGGTTATCTGGCTTGCAATCTGCCGTAAAGTAACATACACAACAGACCATGGTAGTAACCGTCATAGTAACCATTGTGCTTAGCTTTTGCGTATGTCTTGAGCGACAAAAACGCTGCTTTTCATCATATGAAGTCTTATTAACTACGCTTTTTTCCGCACCCCCACCCACCTTCCTGAATATGACTATCTCGCCTCGATGCTGTAGCAGCGTTACCTACATAGCAGGCCATGGTAGTAACCCCTGTAGCAACCAAGTCGCAAGCTCGCAGTAACCTGTTTAATGTAGAAGCAGGGTTCGTAGTAACCTGCGCATTAGGCACTGATAGCACAGATAGTAACCTCCGTAGGGACTTGTGCAGTAGGTACCAGTAGTAACCTACATTGTAGGTTGTGGTAGTAACCTGCGTAGTAGGCACTGCTAGCACAGGTAGTAACCTCCGTAGGGACTTGTGCAGTAGGCACCAGTAGTAACCTACATTGTAGGCTATGGTAGTAATCTGCGTAGTCGGCATTGATAGCACAGGTAGTAACCTCCGTAGGGACCTGGCAGTAGGCACCAGTAGTAACCTACGCTGTAGGGTGTGGTAGTAACCTGCGTAGTAGGCACTGATAGCACAGGTAGTAACCTCCGTAGGGACTTGTGCAGTAGGTACCAGTAGTAACCTACATTGTAGGTTGTGGTAGTAACCTGCGTAGTAGGCACTGATAGCACAGGTAGTAACCTACATTGTAGGTTGTGGTAGTAACCTGCGTAGTAGGCACTGATAGCACAGGTAGTAACCTCCGTAGGGACTTGTGCAGTAGGCACCAGTAGTAACCTACATTGTAGGCTATGGTAGTAACCTGTGTAGTAGGCACTGATAGCACAGGTAGTAACCAACGTAGGGACCTGGCAGTAGTCACCAGTAGTAACCTACGTTGTAGGCTATGGTAGTAACCTGCTTACTAGGCCACGGAATTCACGATAGCAGCGGGGGCGAGTTGGTTAGGATTCATCGTACGTTTGATCACTGGAGCTGGCTGGGGCTAGTTTTATCACTGGAGCTGGTATACCATCGTACGTTTCGTAACAGCTACGTCGTTACAAAACGTTACATCAATCGGTACAGCAATCCCCGTAGTCATCATCGTGTTAAGCTTTTTAGTAAATTCTGCGCAACAAAAACACTGGCTTTCACTTTAAAAGCTTATTAATCGCGATAACAGTTCTTTGAACGCATCCGCCAACTTTCTTCCCGAACTTGGTTGTCCAGCCCTGAAGTGCACCAACGTAATCTACCGTATGCGTTTACATATATATATATTAACGCAAACACTAGCATCGAACCTAACCTATCCACTTCATAAGCTTACTGCCTTTTCTGGCTGAGGTGCACCCCGGAACTCTGTTCCTACTCCAATGATAAATTTATTGGTAATTAATGGGACGAGGTCGACTTCTTCTTGCCACCATGTACGGGTCGTGTTGCACCTTCGTTTTGTTCACCCATCGCGGCTCCACATCGTCTATCCCCGATAAGCAAGCTTCCTCCACAGTCGCACTCGGCCCCGAAGTCGTGACTCCCGCGGCCCGCGTGCCTAACCGATACATTTCGTCACCCCGTCCGATCACCATTATTATTACTTCTGCGGCTTCGCTCGAGTTCGAAGACACACTCGCCAGGCACACATCGCACGGAGTGGTTCTTTCACCGAGCATTCTTCTCGTTCTCCTAGGACGTTCGTGCATTTCGCCTGTATGGTTTAGCTCGTTGCGCGGCATTGCTCTAAAAACAAAAACAAAGAAAAAGAAAACGGAGTAACGGAACGAACGTTCCTTGCTATACAAGATGAAACGCAAGAAAGCAAAAAAACAAAAAAACACAACGGAGAAACCTTGACTGGGAGGAGCGGACGATACACGGCCCGAGCGTGAATGGCTCCGTGACAGTTCTGGGCCGCTCACTCGAGAGGCAGGATTTTTTTTTTTTTTTTCACTGCGATTCACCGAGGCGCGCCTTACAGTTGCGCTGGAACAAAGAGGTGCGGGGAGTGTCTGACGCGAGGACGTGCGCAGTGGGCCGGTCGAGATGCAAATAAAACGGTTTATGCCCGCGCACCAAACGTCAGCGTCGACATTTTTTTGCTTGAAATGCGACGAATGTTGAAAAAAGTGTATGCATAAGCGACGGTAACAGCGAAGATTTTTTAGGTTTGCGGTTGTTGAAAGAACTGGAGCAAGACCGTGAGGAATATACGCGAAAGCGATGGCTTGGACCTGTCACTCGTGCATCGAGGTGGTTATATATTTGCACAACAGTGTAGCCACTGGCCCGAAATGACCGTTTCGTTGGCTCGTTTCGTGAACAGCAGTGGCTAAGAAGACAGTCACGTGGTTTACATTCTCATGCGTATCGAGGACGGAACGCGCGACAACCAGCCTCGCGGTGTGTTGGATATGCATCGTCATTCTTGTTTAAACGGTTCTGTCACATTTAAGTGGGATTGGAAGACTGGAATCATGGCCTCCGGGTCTGCGAAACTACTAAAGGTGTGTCTCTCTTTACTGGCTCAGGTTGGTGTTGTTGATGAATTGCAGGAACTCTCCTCCATATGAGCAGAATACCTGGATTCAATCTACCGTTTATTGTGATTACAATTCCTTCCAAACTAATAAATATCAATATCGAATTTAGAACTGGGCGGTTGCACATATCAATCAAGTAAGTGCTTGGCAGGTCCGCAGTGTGTGTTTAGGCATACCAGCGCCGTCAAGCTATGCCGAAATACGAACACCAAATTAGGCGAATGCACAGTAAAAAGTCCATTAAGAAGTCGGCGGGCTTTAGAGATACCCGGCCATGAGCTGACATCGTATGTACAGTTTTGATTCGTGATTTATTGTTTGATTTGTGTCCCGCTAGCGTTTGAGGCCAACTCGAAATGCCTCGTTTAGAAAAAAAAAAAAAAAACCCGCAATTCCGCCCGAGAGGCGAAGCAAATTGGTAGACAGCTTACGAAGCAAGGATAGTAGTTTATTCGGCCGTATAGAGTTGTAAATATTCGCTTACTAACTAAATAAACAAGCACGGTGTCACGCGCGCACAGGTAAACATGGACACATCTCGCTGAATTACCGCGGAAACTCGTCAAAACGCTGGAGTGAGAAAGCGCGCCAGCAGCAGCGGTCAAATTGACCTTCGCGCTGTATTTCGTCTCGCTTCAACGTGAACGTTGAAAGCACAGCTCATACGAAGCTACCGGCACTCGGCGCGGGCACTTTGTACCCATCGCAGATCGCTTTGAAGATGAGGCCCCCGCGGGCACACACTTCGGTCACATAGCAGATCGCTTTCAAGATTCGGTGCCCGCGCGGCAGCTCCGACAGCAGCAGCCGCAAGAGCAGGATACGTTTAGAGTATTGGCGAAAGAAAAAGAAGGGAAGAAATTGATGTGACCGGACCTTTCACAGGTATAGGTAACTAATTTGCAAGGTATAGATATAGAGGTTTAATTGAAGCAAGACAGAATAGATTAAGGAGAGATAGGCGAAAATACTAGGACTAACAGCATGTGTAGATTACCTGATTAGCTCAAGCACGCTAGGCAACTGACTGTTTGCTACCGCCTTGCTTCGAAGGGGATGGAAATCAGCATCATCATCATGTCATTGTATCCATTCTGTGAGGAATGTTGAAGCAGTTGGCCTGAACGAAGCGTTCTGTTTTAAGAACAGTAGGACAAACATAAACAAAATCGTGGCTGTAGAGACTGTTAAAAGACGGCTTGGAGATTGGTGCGGGAATGAATGAAGTAAGCTAGATAATGGCCTCCGAGACTGGGTGGCGTGCTTTGCCGATCTCGGAAGCGATGCTTACAGTAAAAATATATTTAGATAGCACGCCAGAAAGTATTAAAGTGCGAGCTTGGTGGCACGTGACACCACCCCGTTTCAAATGAGGGCCTCATATCATTATCATCATCATGACTTTGGAGGTAAGGAAGATTCAACGGCCGTGGAAGTGCTTTGAGCCAAGGTCCGTTAGTGAATACCAGGGCCTGCCTTCAACTTTAGTCTCAGTCATAGTTTGAGGGTGAGCTTGAGAAGTCCCTGACAGAGCACTAACAATAGTAACAAGGTGTCGATGCTCGCTGCTGACATTGTTTAACGTCGCGGGTCCGGAGCGATTGTAAAAATCCAGGTCGTGCATTCACTCCTTGTTTTCCTTCTGACCTCGCGTTTTATTGACGTACACATACACCGATCCGATCACTGCCTGCACACCGGTCAACTCTAAGCGATTGGAGGAGACCTTTCGTACAGCATTGAAGCTAGCGAAAAGAAAATATGGAAGAGAAACGATGCTACAAGACATGACCTTAGAGAATCGCGGTCGTGTGGTTTGAGAGCTGGCCGTATTGAAAGAAACGATGCCGAGAAGAAAAAAGATCGTAAACATGACATTCATAACAGCTTCGCATCGTCTTTCTCGATTCTACCGTTGCTTGCTTTCGTCTACAGCACCGGAAGAAGGAGCAACCGGCGCGACCGTTAGAAGGAGTGCCGCACGCCATCCCGTGTCGATCGTACACATTCTCGTGTGTTGACGCTCGACAAGGCGGCCTGCGCCGCAAGATGGGAATCGCTCTCTTTTATAGACCCAGAGTTCACTGAGCAACGCCGCCGACGCACCTCTTCCTCATATTTCTTCTTGCGTTATTTCAAAATTATTGCTTATTCTTCCGCGTCTCGCTCGCGGCTTTGTGCCTGCGTACGTGCTAACCGCGCGAGAGGTTATATACGAGACTCTTCCGAGAGGGACGTCTTCAGTCGCCGACGTACCGGCCAGCGCGGGGCGCTCTCCTCGCGAGTCTCACGTTTTCTCGATCAGCGAGCGGAGTCGGCGTCGTCTGGCAGCGTCGGCGACGACAAGGTCGCCGTCTGTGGCTTTGCGCGTTCGCGCCGAGATGGACGTCCACACAAAGGGCCGCGGACGGAACGGTTTCGTCTGGGACGTGACCGACGGCGGCCGAGTTCGTCTGCGCTGCCCAGTCCGTCACGTCCGGGTTTTCGAAACTTCCTGCGCCGGGGGCAGGCCCGAGCCTTCGTCTTTCCGTCATCTTTTTTTTTTTCTTTTCTTTTGGCGTGGGAAGCGGTGACGACGGCATCCAGACGAGCAGCGTGGCCTGACGTCACGAAGATGCTGTATCGAGAGTCGGACTGTTCCTCCTGGTATAATAGCCATTGAGAAAACGTTCTCGCCAACCTTAAAGAATTAAGCTCGAATATACAGTTTTACCTCTTAAAAATGCAATCTTACTGCACCGCCAGGCATCTGGGGGAAGATTGATTGATTCATCGATCGATCGATTTTACGCTTCAAAGCAACACTTTGGCTGTAACATACGCCATAGTGTAGAGGACTCCGGATCACCCGGAACAATTTTGACGATCTGCGTACGTTACTGTGCACCCAACGCTCGCCACACGGGTTTTGTTTATTTCGTTCTTGCCACAATAATGCGGCCGCCGCTGCATGGTATCGGACCTGCGTCCTCGTACTCAGCAGCACAACGCCACAGCTACTGTTGCATCGCGATGATAGGCGCATCTTGGCGGATAGCTCTACTTTCACTCCGGATGCGTCGATTTATATCATAGAGTTTCACACTATAAAATCTAGAGGGAAATGTGGCGCTGCTGCGCTGTGTTATGCAAGGGAATACCGGTATATTGTGGATTCGGATTGGCATCGTTCTTCGAGCACCAGAACGCCTTGAAGACGCGCCTGGCTAGCACCGTTCCGTCTGTCACAATGATTCATTTCCTGCTAAAACAGGACGTAAAAAACTGCTTTAGCTTTATTATTACACAAAAACATCTTGTGTTTAATTCTGAGGACATACTATTGGATGCACAATTCTATAAAACGTAAAAAGTATAAGCTGGCCGCTAAAGCTGGAGGGCAGACGACAAGATTCTCGCTCGCTTTGGAACAACTTGTCGTCTGTTCTTGCTTTTCTTCGCTTAATGCTGCATTGTAGGTGAGTAGACTTTATTGAGAGATGTAATATGGGTGAATGAAAGCCTTTTATGTAGATTTTATTTTAAGAACGCGTTATTTGTGTAGCCATATCCACGTTTTAGACGAAGCCTCGTACAACACCAGCCAACACAAGCCTCGCAGACACATATCCCGTCATTCCCATGAGGGCACGGCAGCACTTTAAGAAACTCGCATAGACGGTGGCGCCAGTTTACCCTCTAGGTGTTATAGTGAGAAACTCTATGATTTATATAAAATACGGTGCATACGCCGAAACATCGTTTTTTCACTCGTGTAGTGCCTTGTTTGCTTCTTCAAAGTATATTTTATACCTACAAATGGAGCTCACAATGCTTGCTCGCTTCTCTAGGATCGACTTTATCAGTGCCATCGTGAGTAACCCATTCGTGACGGCACAGCTTACGTTTGTTTGTAGCTTGCTGGAAGACCTCGACTTTGTTTAGCATCACGAGCCTTTAGTGCACCGAACCCTGAGGCCCATGATTATTTGCCGACATGTTTGTTTGTTGCTGTGAAACAACCGCGGTGACATTATAGCCTAGCTTCCTGTTCTCTCATATCCCGTATTTCAGTCCTGTCGTCTTGCTTCGCACATCGACGCTGGTTTTCTCTCATCTCGTGCACCACATCGTGAATACCGTAGCCACCGCCACCTGAGGCAGTGAAGGATTCTGGAGTTTTACGTGCCAAAAGCCACGATCTGTGTCACGCCTTAGTTAACGGGGTTTCCGGATTAATTTTTACCTCCTGGGGTTCTTCATCGCGCACGTAAATCTAAGTGCACGAGCGTTCTTACATTTCGGCCTCATCGAAATGTGGCCGCGGGGTCGAATCTGCGACCTCGAGCACGGCGGATGAACGCTCTCTCAATGCTCGCACTTTGGCGGTAGTGAACGCGTCGGGTTCTATAAATGTCGTCTTTCTTCCATCTTTTATTTTATTTTATACTTTTTATTTTTCCTTCACGTGGCAAGGTGATGATGACCGTTACGATAGAGCCACTGCGAGAACGCAGAGAGCTACGCCGTGATGCAGCTCTAAGGTCTCTTAATATCCTTAAGAGCCACCGCTGTGAAAAGAGGTAGCATTCCTTACTATATACTCTCTTTACTTTCAAAACAAATTGTTTATGTCGGCTTTTTGCGGGCGTAGCTCATAATAACGCAAACTAGCGGGTTCGTTTGTCGCTGGTCCCACCCGACGACAGCCTGATTCGTTTTACAAAGCAACTGGTACATGTTGTCGCAAGGCATCGCGGGACTGTACGAAATACTGCTGATCGTTCTGAACATTCTTTCGTTTTTGCCGTCGCATTGTTAAAGCGAATACAGTCGAGCGCTTCTACAACAAGGGTCTCTACAACAAAATGATCTGTGTAATTAAGTAATAGTTCTGTCGCGATTTTATTGAGGTGTGCGGCGCGTGCGTGACCTTTACAACGAAGTGACGTGTATAACGAATGATTTCGGAGGCGCCAAGCACTTTGTTATAAAGGCGTTCTACTGTAGCTTTCTTTGGCTCTTTCGCTAGTTTTCGTGGTTGGTCGGCGGTCGGTCGATTGTCGGTAGTCGGACTCGGCAAGTAAGACGTTCGCTCTCTCTGTCGTTCGCTTTGTCGTTCGCTTTTTGTTCGCTCGCTCGTTCGTTCGTTCGTTCGTTCGAATTCATTCAGGCTATTATTCGCTTAGACTGACAATCATCGGCCATGATTCCTGCACAATCGTTATTTTCTTTTCGCGTCTTGGTTTCGTTTCTCCTTATCTTTTATACCCTTGAGGATAAATTAATAATTGTTTTTATAATGCAATCTCTTGTTAAAAAAAATTCGAGGGCGCTTAAGCTTTAGAGTGGAACGCGATAGCATTCAAAGATCCCTGAATGCTTGTCAGGCTTCCCGGCAACTGCAGCTTTATTTTTTCTCCACCTTCGCCTCTGCGCGCTGCTGCCGTTTTACGCTGCCGAGGAGGCGAGCGCCATTTGGATGGTGTTTTTGCAAGTAACCTACCCGGGCGCGCCGCTGTTGGTATGGTAGAAATGCTGGAAAAGGGTTTTGTTGCTGGAGTTTCCTCGTAACAGAATTATGTTTTCTCGTGCGTTGAAATTCCAATCCAACGCCATCACGTCTGTAGGTTGTGGCTAAGTCGTACTTTACGATTTTTCTGACGGATTTTACTTTGAGAAATTGAATTTTGTTCAGTAACGCCTCTGCGCGCCACGCGGAGGGCCGGCGTGGCCGCGTTGGTTCGGAATGATTTTCTCGGCCACGGACGCCGGCGGCGCCACGCCGACGCCGAATTTTCTGCAACACGGGACCCTTAACGCTGTCGCGTTAAAACGAGCAATTTGAAAATTAGCAAACTCGTTTGAAGCCAGGAGGAACACAACTTTGGCAGATCCGTGTACTTACACCCATCATTCGAATCCATTCTGTCTGAACCGCCATGCTTCCAGCTCGAGCATAGACAGCCACTAGCGCCAGACTTCCCTCTAGTGATTTTCGTAGGAAACACTACGCTGTACACGGTCATCCCTTCGCGAGGCGGCCATGATAGCAGCAGCAGCAGCGGCGGCGGCGGTCTCTGCAAGAGTGCGCTCTGCTGCAAACCCCCCATATTTGCTGCGGCTCCTCTCGGCCATTCGACGCGGTACCTGATGGGCCTGTTCACAGTGGCCGCGGCCCACGATCGTGAGGTGCGTTGATGAGGGTTTGGCAAGAGGGAAAACCGGTCCATTGATGCCCGGCGTTTCTCTTATATATATATCCTCGCTCCCTCTCCTTCTCACGACGCGGTCCTTCCTCGTTTCGGGGCAAAGGCGTGGCCCACGACGGCGTGAGGTCCGCGCCGAGGCACGGGTACACACACGCCGCTGCTTATACTACTGCTCACCGGTGTCAGATCGGTGCAGCGTCTCGCAAAGTGCAAGTTGGCCTGAGCTACACACCTGTATGTGCATGTGCGATCTTGTAAATTTACCCTGCACTGTCTGTAGGAAACTTAGATACAATTAAGGGAAGGCTATTAAGGAGAGCACCAAAGCAGCGTAATCTGATAAAGTCGGTCTGCTTCCCGCCAACGCCGGCGTGTAATCGCTATCGCGGTCAGTTATCACTGTTTCCAGCATGTTTCCAGCTGTGTATACGACTGCATCCTCGCTGAATATCGAAAAATTCTGATAAAAACGTGCTCCTCTAGGTTTTCCGCGTTATCACTGTATGATTATGATTGGACACTCTGAGCGGTAAGCTTTCCGTTTTGCTGTAAAAAAATAAAAATAAAAAAATAAATAAATAAAAAAACGGGAACCATAAAAATTGGTTGTCAGTCCCTTTAATTTCGCTCCGAAATCACATATAACGTCGGTACGTCTGTCTGACGACCCGGCTTTCAAATTCGTGTTCGGCCCGTTGTATCGCAGTAAATGTAATCGCACCTTGGTAAGTTCAGTCTATGGCTCTTTCGGAATAAAATGTAGTACATATTTACTGATAAAAATTAACAAAGCTCGAGTAGACACTATCAAAACGCTATGTCGTCACAGCGGGATGACGCGGGAATGTTGAAAAGCAACGTCACCGTCTGTCCATCGCTATCTTGCATCTTTTCTGGCTCGCCAAGCTTTTCCTCACGTCAAGAGTGACTTACTTGATATTGTAGAAGGGTAATTTACTGATGCAGCTCAACCTGTCTCTTCTCGTTCGTCTTGCTTTAAGGTACAGAACGTGACGTCACGCAGGTGTAGCGCTGAGTCACATGCCATGCGGAAAGAGAAAGAAACATTTTGACAAACTCTATTGAAGTTAATTTACGCTTCAGACGAAATTAATAGCCGCGGCCGAGTTAAAAGAAATAAATCTTTGCAAACTTGTTGCTCGAAGGGGCGAACAGCGAATATGACAATTGTGTCAGTGCGGGTGTCCGTTTTTGATTTGTTAGTTTGATTTTGTTGTTATTGCTTGTACTATACCTGTTTGTTTACGAGCAAGCAGGTTGTCCTTAAATGTTTTGCTCAAGTCTTTATCTGTCAAATATGAGAGCTTCCGCACTGTTTAAGCTTTTACTTATGTCAACGTTTAATCATTATATAAATTCATAATTCACCCTAATCGTCTCGAATATAACATGATACACTGGTCTATAATGTCGCACAACTACAAGGAAACCACTTTACTCGCGCATATGCAACTTGCCAAAAGGCCCTAAGAGTTGCAAGTCAGCGCTTATGTCCGTCTCTCGTGTCAGTCAGCTGGTGCGCTGTATGTTATTATTGCCAAAGGCGTGCGCTATACGGGCTGTAACAGCAGATTAGTCGCTCACGTGCTGCAATGTCATCGACTGACCAATCTCGATGCCGACGAATCCCTTAGAAAGTTATTTCGACAGCTTAAAGTACATCTACAGACGTCTCTGACTAAGCGCGCACCCGGTGAGGTAATGGTTTTATATTGCACTTTTCAGCTACTATATTCTCTGTATAGGTCGTATGCTAAAATGTTGAATAGAGCCCGCTGGGACGTTTGTGGACCGCAAGAAGACGACAGGAAATTAACTTGGTGATGACATTTGTCGACTTGTATGTTATGGGTAATGTACCTTCTGCTGGCATTATATCGTTCCGCTGTGAGGCAGAGGCACTGTATGATTTAGTTACGAAAATTGCGTGTATGCACCGTTTCGGTGTACTTTTCTTAAAAGGTTGCGAAGTTGTCGAACAGTCCAGACAGTTTTTTTTTTTTCACAGCCACCTCTTTCTGCATTTCTATATATAACGATAGTCAAAAAGATCAATAATTGGCACAGACGAAGAAACAAGAGAACGTGAAGGTTAATCACTTTGCGAATAGCCATGCTACGGACCGTCTGAACCCATTTTTACGAGAGGATGCGACGGTCCTTACAAAAAAACTTGTTTTCGAATTCTAGACAGCCTGCAGGAGTTTCTCTGAGGCAAGTATCTATAACGTCTGTAATGCCTTTGGACTATCTACGTACAGTTTAAACAATATAGTATATCGAATTTCTACAGTCCACATAGGCAGATTATTTACAGGCTTTGTGTTGTCAGCCCAGATATATTATAATTGGACCTAACATAATCCTTAGACTTTGTTATATCACACTTGTAAGGTTATGTTTACCATGATGCGTGTACAAGATTAGAGCAGGCAAAAGGCGGATGTGTGTGGGTACAGAGTAACTAATCTATACGATGCCCAATGACAGTCACGTACTCTAGGACAGGCAGAACGACACAAATCGGTAGGATAGGTAGAGTGTACTATACGATACGTCTGTGGACCGACATAGGTGCAAACGTACGCGCTTACTGAGGATACGTTGTCATAAGTTGTGCGCAGTCTCATCGATTCTATAGCTAGCAAAAACCCACTGCAGCTGTAGCTTCCCCACTGCTGCTCAGTATTAGCGAGGTCGAACGTGTAGGGCGCGCATTCACCGACGACGGAGTGGGCACGTGGGGCTGGCCGAGTACGAAAACAACCGTTCCCTGCTTGCTGCCTACGCGACGTCGGCCAGCAAGCTCATCGGGCAAGGACCGACGAGCTAATGCTATACACTGCCTGCCACTACGCACGAAAAAAAAAAAAAAAAAAAGAAAAGAAGAAAAAGGAAGCGCGTTTGGTGTTTCTGATTTATCGCTGTATTTTCGCGTCGTGTCCCGATTATTAGGTGTGCCGCTGTGCCCGCGAGTCAAAGTCGTGTGGGAGCACCGATGCTTTCTGGCATCGTGTGTCGTGGCTGAGCGTGTCTACCGGGTATTCTCCTTCGTTCAGAAGCCTTAACTACTACTACTACTACTACTACTACTACTACTGCTGCTGCTGCTGCTGCTGCTGCTGCTGCTGCTGCTGCTGCTGCTACTACTACTACTACTACTACTACTACTACTACTACCATTGACTCTACTGACTACTGCCTCTTTACACTATCGGCAGTACTGTCTATTAACTTTAGACTGCTGACAACTATTTAATTCATTGACTACTGCTGAACTACGTTCAGACGGCTTTCACGATCGCAAACGCCAACCAGGAAGGGTGGTTGATTGCTAGGTCTATCGACTACTGCTCCTGTTGAGCCCATTGCCTGCTACTGATTTTATTGACTACTATTGTGTACTGACTATTGAGACTGTAGTACCTTGACTATTGACCAATACTGACTGTTATTAAACTACGTGTACGAAGCGTTAACGATCTCCAACTGCACACAAAAGGGTCGTTGACTGTTACATCCACTGGCTACTAATATTCACCTCATTGCTTGCTCGCCTACTTTTTACTGTAGACTACTATTCCGTCCATTGACTACTGTCCAACGAGGCATCGATAATCACATTCTACATTCAAGGAGGTTATTGACTGCATTCGACTAGACTTTCCCTCGTCTTCTCTTGCTGTACAGAAATCGACGACCGCGTAGCTTGTAACCGCGTATTGGTGACAATGGCGCGAAAAACTGGTCTCGAGATGGTCGCCCTTCCGCGGTTTCGCGAGCTACATTCACGAACATACGTCCAAAAAAAGAAAAAGAAAAAAAAAGAAAACGGCGCCAAAGCGGTTCGCTCGCCCCGATGTTTGGCGAATGCCCCGGGCACTGCCGGACCTTGCGTTCCTTGGCTTTTAGCCACCCGGCGTACTGCAACTGAACTCGCTGTAACGACACTACAGCGTTGCAGCCAAGCAAGCAGGCAGGATGGCCGGTCCTGGCGCCTTTCTGCTCAGCCGCGCCGATGTACGTGGGTGATCGCAAAGACAGACAAAAGACGCGATAAATCGGGAGGCGCTGCTTAATCGCGCCTCGGAGATTCGGGCCAGAGATAACGCCGCCGAGCGCAAAGCGGGCTCGTTCACTCGGGATGCTGCTACTGCAGCCAGCGCGCGAGGGTAAAGACACTCGTCGGACGCGTTTCATGTCGAGAAGGAATTGGTCATTGATGAGAGGGTAGGGATTTGGTCGCGCAAGGGCACGATACACCGAGATCTGAAGCGAAGCCAGGTGCGGTGAAGGTAGGTAGTACATATAAGAAGCGATGGGGCGCATCGAAGTGTCATTAAGTGTAGAACGCGCTGGATAGTTACAGTGTGGTGAACTGAGTCTGCCTTCCCAATCACGCCGCCCGAGAATAACTAGAAATACCGCTATGTGCCTGTGGAGTAGAGCATAAATATTCGTGTATCGTATTTTTAAGTGGTCGTCGCATGCGTGCTGCGCTATCTTCTCTGCCGAGTCGAAACCACTTTTTTTGTACGAATCAAGGGGTTTCCTCTGCGAAAGGCGGCGATGCCCCCCTCACTTACAAATAGGATTCGATTCGAGTCAGTTCCTCGCCTGATTCAGAACGCGCCCAACGTCAGATTGAGTCACGTATGTGTCGTGGCTGCAACGTTTTCTTTTTTTTTTTTTTTTTTTGACTAAGTGCGTGATCCTACCTAAGTGCGAAACAGATTCGACACCCCAAAGAACATCTGGCCAGGGGTTCGGGGGAGGAACGCGACATATTTGGCTATGTTTGGCTAGACCTTAATAACAGTGGGTTTTGAAAGTCGGGGTCTAAATGCAAGAAGGCCCGTGTATACAGTACATTGGATGCTGATTAAAGAACCCTAGGTGATGGAAATTTATCCATAGTCCCCCACTACGGCGTGCCACATAATCATATCGCGGTTTTGGCACGTAAAACTTGATAATTCCATTCAGATCTATATTGGCGTGCTGGGAATGCAATTTCATCATCCGCTGTTTTCACCGGAAGGGAAACAAGCCCGCGCCTTCGTCCTACAGCAACAGGACGACGGAAAGATGATCAAGTTGTCAGGGGGTCCTGATGCTAAAATAAAAGCAGGCGTACAAAAAACGTGGACGCCAGAGGGACAAAAAGGACGCAACAAACGCGACAACCACTGATTGGTTAAGTGCCTCACAAGTTGATCGAGCGACTGGGTGGTCGATCAGTTAACGAAATTGTTAATCGATCAGCCACTTAGATAAGCTAGCGAAGCCGTCGCACTATATAGTACGTTAACGAAGATATCTGTTTCATTATCCGCGCTTGAGACTAACAAGAGAGATAGGTTTATTTGCAGAAAGGCAGAGAGGTCGGCTTGAGCGTTAGTTTGCTCTGGCCTGCTACTACTCTACACTGGGGAAGGGGGGGGGGGGGAGGGGAGGAGGATAAAAAGAGCGATGAATGTTGAATACTAACAATACTTACGCCCAGATAACACTCACGGTACAGACAAAATTACTTTGTGTTGTCCGAAAGCCCAGAACAACCCACTTTCAAAGCTTCATTATGCATCTGTTAAAAAAAAAACAGAAAAAAAAAGAAAAAAAATCGAAAAGGGAAAAACTCTGTGCGATGCTATGTAGCACGTGACCCGTCTCAGGTATTTCGAAATGTGATCGCGACACATGGTGCGGCGCAACACTCGACACGAGACGGATATTTCGCGTTTCCCGCTGCATCTTCTTACGAGAAAAGCACTTCTTCGCGAAGCATAACGGCGAAGGCTAACGCGAGGTAAGTGGCGACTGATGGCGCGTCACGTGTTCACAGCCGCGCATTAAGCGGGTCAAGGTGGCCTCGCAGGAGTCCAAATCGCCGCTCCTCCATATTACAAATGCGCCCGCATCCTATTAGTGCAGATCGAAAGCAAACATAACGTCCGCGGCGATTCGCTCGAGGAACAGCGAACAAGCCTGTTTAAACGGCCGCGCATTTCCTTATGGCGGCGTTCGCGCGTGTTGACGTCACCTTGAGCATCACGATGAACCTCGGGGTTTCCGGCCTGTGAATATACTGCTCATGAAAATTGTTTAGGGGATAGTCTTTAGCTCAATCATTTTGCTGTTTGTGTGTGTGTGCGTGCCTTTGTCTGGTCTGGTCTGGTCTAGTCTAGTCTAGCCTAGTCTAGTCTACTCTGTACTGTGCTGTGCTGTTTTGTACTGTTGTGTACAATTATGTGTGGCTTTCTTCTGTTCCGTTTAGTTCTTCACTGTGCTGTTCCGTTTTCCCCTTTTCTGCTTTTATTTATTTCGCTCTCTTTCATGAAACCTGCGCATTTTCCTTCAAGTTTTTCTTCGTATTTCTACCGAGGAGCTTCCAAATGGGCCGAAGCGCATTTCGCGGAAAAGAGGATAAACGTTCTTGCAATAACGGTATACCCGTAGTGGTGATAGTTAAGCGTTAGTTACGACTGTCATCTCAAGCTCGTTACGACTTCTGGGCGTCGGTTGGAATTGCAGAAAGTCGCGTGTACGCCCAAACAACCTTGCGAATGTCTCGCTGGAGGAGACGGCTCCCTCGCCTCCCACTTTTACGACTCGTATGAAGTGGCGACGTCACCCAAATCGCCGCAGGCGAACGCCTCAATGACGTCTTCGGTGACTCGGCGATCGTCTAGCCCTGTCAATTTGGTTGCGTTAGGTCGACATTGGTTACGTTCGACGATGTGCGTTAGTTTCAGCCATTCAAGAGCCCAGGACAGCTATGTTCATGTAAGAAAGGCTGGTCGTGGTGTCCGATAATTGGAAGGGTATCGTAAAATACGTTAAAGTAAGCAGCACGAAATCGCCTAACTACTACTGGATGTTTTGAAGGATTAGTGACCGCGCTGACGCCAGTGAGTCTTGGCAGAAGTAGAGGTGGCAGAAGCAGATGAAGTCTGAACACGTTGCATAATTGTGAGAGTTATGATATACGAATTCACGGCTGATATTACTTCTGAGTAATTGACCTAGATAAATGTATTCCTGTACAGGGGTAGGTTTATCTAGGTCATTTACTAACAGGCGACCCTGATCATGAGAAGGAAACTTACAGAAGTGTAAAATGGGTTGGGGTGCATACGGCAGGAATTACCAAATCCTGACTTAGAGCTTACCGCTGTCGTTGAAAAGATAAGTGTACAATCATTGCATTCTACCGGTGCTAACATACGGGGCAGAAACTTGGAGGTTAACGAGGAAGCTCGAGAACAAGTTAAGCACCGCGCAAAGAGCGATGTAACGAGAAATGTAAGGCGCAAAGTTAAAAGACAGGGAGAGACCGGTGTGGATCAGAGAGCAAACCTGGATAGCCGATATTCTGATTGACATTAAGAGAAATAAATGTAGCTGGGCAGCCCATTTAATGCGTTGGGTAGATAACCGGTGGACCATTATATTTACAGAATAGGTGCCAAGAGAAGGTAAGTGCAGTGGACGGCGGCAGAAAACTAGGTGGGGTGATGAAGTTAGAAAATTTGCAGGCGCAAGTTGGAATCAGCTAGCGCAAGACTGGGGTAATCGGAGATCGCCGTGAGAGGCCTTCGTGCTGCAGTGGACATAAAAATAGACTGATGTTGACGATGACGGCGATGATTATTTCCGAGGTGAGGCACGACACTAAAATGGTTCCGCGCATGTGCATAACCAATGATTGTTAGTTCTAGAAATCTAGCCACATAGCAATGTCAGCGAACGTTGTAACCACCCTCAAAACGAAAGAATCGAAATCCACCGCGGTAGCTTATGTCTATAGCGTTGCGCTGTTGAGCTCGAGGTCCCGGGTTCGATCCCTGCCATGGCGCAAAAATACAAAGGGAAAAAAAAAAGAAACATGTGTACTTAGATTCATGTGCGCGTTGAAGAACCCAGGGCTTTCAAAATTAATCCGACGTCCCCCACACGGTGTACCTCATAATTATATCGTGGTTTTCGCACGTCAAGCTTTGTCATGTATTAAAAAGGCAACCCGAGCTTTGGTTCTGCGCCTGCGCAGTGTCAGTTGTCCTACCCTTCGGGGGTTTACCCTATAAGCCGCTCGGCTACGCCATTTCTAAAGCTATCCAGTGACTCATCCGTATACATGAGCCGCGACGACGTCACGCCTTTGGGCGTCGGACGCGCCGAGTAAAGGCGGCCCGCGTAACGTGGCGATAAAAAAAAAGATGTCGATGATCTACTCTCACGCATACGCGCGTTTTGCGAGCTTATGAAACGAATGAAAGATATGCAAACTAAGAAACAAAAAGCAGAAGACAGCTGCGAAGATCGATTCGTCGCTGGAGCCTCGCAGGCGCATAGCCGTCGGCACATCCGCACGCCCCAGCGTGTATGGGGTGTGTGGGACCTTCATTGCAGCAAAGTTGCCGCACCGCTGCCTCCTTTCTTTCTTTCTTTCTTTCTTTCTTTCTTTCTTTCTTTCTTTCTTTCTTTCTTTCTTTCTTTCTTTCTTTCTTTCTTTCTTTCTTTCTTGTCTTGTCTTGTCTTTGGCTCCATGGCGGGGCACCGCTCCGTGTGCTTAATGGTGCGGCTCCCGCGTCTTACGACTCGGCGACGCGAAACGTCGCTGGTCGCCTCCAGGGGGAAGGGGGGTTATATACCGCATTCGTCCACGAATACGGCCCTCGTCCTTCTTTCTAATAAACTGATCTCACGCGACGGGGAGGCGATCGCGGCCAGCGTTGCCTTGTTCGCACGACGGTTGTCAGCGTGCATTATCTTTTTTTTTTCTTGCTCGCGAATATCTTTAACCGTGTATCGAAGCAAAGTAGAGGAAGACACAGAAGGAAGAGGAAAGGCAGACAGGTTAACCAGAGAGGAAGATCCGGTTTGCTACCCTACGCTGGGGAGAGAGGGTAGGGGGAGGTAAAGGGACAGGAAAGTAGAGATAGAGATAGAAAGGGAGCACAGATACACAATCACAGTCGGTCACTGTCGCCGCGTGCTATCTATATGGTCAAAATTCGCGAGGATTGCAGAAGCAACAACGAAGGCTCTCTTACAAAGAGGAAGCGGCTAGATATATACAAAAGAGACTGATACTAGTGGTCAAAAAGTAGCGTGTTTTCGACATGGTATATGTTGATGCGCCATTTTTTTTATGTGTAACGGTCTTGGTTCTCCGTTGGTTTAAGTAAGAATATAGGGTGTCCCAGCTAACGTTAGCCAAGCTCTTTAGCGAAAAAATTATCTAAAGCATACGGTGCAAGATACAGTTTAGGAACCTACGGTGCTTCGGTCGTCAGACCTCTGACGACCAAACACCGTAGGTCTTATAATCCTATCTTGCACCGTGTATTTGTAATCTTATTTTATGGCCATAGCAAATATATGGACACTCCAAGCGCATTTCTTCCGTCGCCGCCGTCTTCGTCATCGTCGCCGTGAGGTTGCGTGTAAAGTCCGACGGCGATAAAATCGTCGCCGCGCGCCGCGTGCTGTATGTGCGAGTGAAAGCGCGCGTCCCTCGCGCGCTTTCACGGAGATAGAACACACGGCGGAGAGCAAACAAAGGCGACGTCTTCCGTCGTGCGAAAGGCCGTGGGGGGATGAAAAGGAGGGAGGCAACGTTTAGCTGCGGCACCAAATGCGTGCCTTGCGACCGGGTCCAAGGGGAACTGGCGACTCAATCTCCCACGCGGAAGGAGGAAAGCGGGAATGGCAGCGCGGGAGGGGGTTCAGCTTCCACTCTGCCAGACACTGCGTACTTGTACTTTGCGCGGCTGCGGCGACTGCCGCGCGCACCGTATCTTGAAAGCGATCTCCACACACGGCTCTTACCTTTGTATGCGCTGTGCTTTCGCCGCTCAGTTTCCGTTGAAGCGATAGACCGCACGAACATTCGCTCGCTGCTGCCGCGCGCTTGCTCACGCCAGCGTTTTGACAGTGCTTGTCTCCAGGTCATGGAGTGTGATCTATTCATGTTTGCTTGTGTGCGCTGACACCATCCTTGTTAATTCACTTATAAGCGAATGTGTCCAAGTTTATGCAGCCGATGAACTACTATCCTTACTCCGTATAGCTCTCTACTAACTTGCTATCGCAATTGATGCTTCGCCTTTCGGGCGAAACTGCGACATTTTTTGTTGAACAGCTTGGCTAACGTTAGCTCAGATACATGATATATAGCATACATTGCATGGGATCGAACATTTCTGTGAACCCTAGGTCGTTTAAAGTTTTGTGCATTCTGCACTGAGTGAGTGACATAACTTATTTGAAATCCGGCGATTGGGAGGCCCGGGCCTGGGGCCGCCTTGATGGCCACTGGGAGCTGTTGCTCCCGCACGGCATCCATGGCTCGCCGGACGGAACAAAGTTGGTCTTGTCGTGCACAGTTTTTGGGACCCCATTGTCCTAGTAGTATTTCTTCGTAATCGTAGCCCGCACCGTCCGCATTGCCATTTGTTGAAATATGTGTTTTTTTTTTTTCGAAATGTAAGTACTAAGCAGTTCGTGACATCATAAAACCCTGCTTGGCAGAGTATAAGTTAGATGCGGTCCGAAATCATCTTCGCCTTGTCCGGCGGTTTCTTGGAGTGACGCCGCGGGCCGAGGCAACTGATTATCAGACGTAGAGGCCGGTAACTGACCTGCTTCAACTGTGCGGCGCAAGTCTTTATATATTTCCGCCAAAAAGAACTGCCGCGGCCAACATTCCTTTAAGTTTCGCACAATAATTACTTGAGAGAACTCTGGCGGTGGTGACTACAGGAACTGCAAGCATGGATGGTTTACAGTGACGTCACAGTGGCCGCCATCTTGGCATACTATCATGTCGCGAAGCTCCGTAAACAAGAAACGTCACAGCACGACAGGCACGTCTTGCGCCGAGCGACAATGTGATAGCAGAGATAATCCGCTAAAAAACAGCCACCGTCAAAAAGCAAAACGATGTACGCGTGAAAACATGATTCACAGACGTCATTGAGGCCGCCATGTCCGGGTACTACCATGGTGCAAAGCTCCCTCCGTGACCGCGTGAAAACTGCCTACATTCAATGGCCTGACTATATATGGACGACGGCTGCTGTGATCAGGCCATTAACTGACCGTAGTCAGCGACAGGTCGGTGCCTTGCTTCATTTCTAGCAACAAAATGCCATATTCATTCGTCAGAACAAGGTGCATTTTTACTCAAAGTAAGGGAACGTTATAGTGCGCCAGTCTGACTATGTTTTGCGTCAAAATTACGCACTGTAACTGTAAGGTCCACTAAATTCGCACTTATTGGCATTATTTGTGTAACAGTAGGTAATCGCGCCATGCAAGCATAAAGTGGCTTGCGAAAGTCCTTTGTACCTCGTATAGCCTACGCTTTGACGTACTCTTTTCTCTCGCCCTTCGTACTCCCTTTCCTTTTTCCCATTGCGGCGTAGCCGAACGGAGGGCTACCCTCTGGTTAACCTGCCTGTCCTTAATTTACTTTTATCTCCATCTCTCTTTTCAACGTGTCATCCACTAGCGTGGATGGCATGTTTTTGTTGTTCCGTTTCCCAGGCCAGCGGCTTAAGCGTAAGGGCGTCCATACTTTCGCGCTTTCGCAAGCAGCGTCACAACCAGCCACGATAATTCAATCGAAGTCATCTTGGGTTTCCGTTTCCAACGCATCGCTTACACTGCTTCGCGGATGAGTCACTCACGGCCGTGGCGTTCACGCGATGCGGCTAGATGCATTAAGCGCCGATAGTGACCTCGATAACGAATGCGTTAGCGAAACACTCCGGCGGTGCCATTAGAAGGTCATCACCGCTAGCGCTTGACTTATAGGGTAAAAATAGTGATAAAAGAAAACGTGCTTTAGCGAAGCTGGCGTCTGCAAAACGACTTCCAAGCGCATGTGGACTGGACGGATTCCATCGTGACATTATGCACTGTTGGCGTAAAATTTCCCACGGTGCTGGAATTTCACGTATTGTCGAACGCAGCAATGTTACTGGCGAGGGCGTAATTGTTAAAGAGCTGTCTTCATTGGACATTTAGAACAGGTACAGACATTTTATTAGATTGGAAGATGATGTACCTCAAGTACTTTCCACAATTTACTTATTCGTATCTCATCGACCGTGTGTTGTTTTCAGATGTTAGGTCTATAAATAAACTGAGAAGTTGGAGGATCAATCTACACGGCGCTGTGTTCCCGTACGTTGTATGCACGTATGTCACGTTCACGATTGGCTGACGCCAAAAAAAAAATTGCGACTGTATTTGTATACCGTGCAACGTCAGCGCACGTGGGCTGTTGCGTCAATGAGCGAGCTCGGTACAAGTGGCTCTTATTCCGATTAACCGCCGGCTCGTTTGCTTTGAAACTTAACCCTAGAATTTGATTATCGTGCACGTTTTCGTGTGATACCGTGCTCGGAAGTAGATCTCTCTGTTTCAAGGTCGCGTTGTGAGGTACAGAAAGTTACGTGTCCTAAGGAATGCCAGAAGCGAACCACGGCATGTCCATCCGTGTATTGGAGATGATTAATGATTAGCAAAGTTAATTAGCGATTGGATTAAGATGAATTAAGGTGTATTACGGGGGATTATGGTGCATTAAGGTTGATTAAAGTAGATGAAGGAGGATCATATAGGCGGATTAAGGTGTAATAAAGAGAATTAGGGTGCATTAAGGTTGATTAGGATGGATTAAGAAAGATCAAGGTGAATTACAGCAGACTTTACAAGGCTTTCGCGTTTCGTAGGCGATAGCTAAGGACACCTGGGAATTTTAATGCTTTCGGTCCGGCATACGAACAAATGACGTGCACCTATGATTTATTATTCTGGATTAACTTAAATAGGCAAGTACTGCATCCAAGCCAACACCACCTAGATATGTCCAAGCACGCGGTATCAAAAAGAGCCTACCGTGAAAGCCTGCGTGCGCGCGATACTCGTTTACATATTTTGCTCTTTATTTTGCGAATATTTATACAATGTACGTTTTAATAGTTGTACTTTCTAATCAGCATTTGTATTTCTGTTGCTGCTAATTCCACTGATCTGCACATATACCTACAGGAGGTCCCCGTGCAGCTTTGTATTCTGGGATCTCCTCCTGCGTTCTTTGGTTTCAATGATGATATGACTAAACAAAATGAAAGTGAAGCAATACCTAGCGGTCCAACTGCGCGAGCCACTTGTTAGCCGGCGGGTAGCTTTGGCTGGACACGCGTCAAGTTCGCCATTTTGCCAGGCATGTCTGTCTCGAAGGCCGGGTAATGCCCCTGCGTCTTCTTGGCTCAAAGCGCCCAACATAGCCGAACAAGTGGTATCCAAATCCACGCCATCCAGAGGGTGGCGCCCTCTGTATTTAAAATGCTAATCTTAAGGGCTGTGCTTTGGCTGGCTGAATGCGGCGGAAACGATTTTTGGGAGCCGGAAAGCGCGTCATAGACGTCGGGTTTTGGCACACCACCTATTCTACAACGCGGCGGAATTTGGCGATATCCGGAATAGCACCCCAGACTTCTTTAGAGACCCTATTTATGCTTACAAACAGGAGGACTTCCGGTTAGGCCCTCTAGAACAACACAAGATATAATAGCCTATACATTTATAGAACAAGTGAACTCATTTTGTGAAGTACAAAAAAAAAAGTCCGAACATGAGCTCGACGCATGGAGCACGTTCTTTACATCTGAACACATTAAGAGTACAAGTCCACAGCATAATATGTGACAAAATGCTACCTTTTTTCTTGGCTAACTTGACCGTAAGAAAGCAGGACAAGAAGTTTTCGAAGCTCCTAACACACTGATGTCACAGAGCGGATAAAAAAGTCACAGGCCTGCGCGGCACATGCAGCACAGTCACAGCGTAAGCTGGTTGAGCGGCGCAAGAGTAGCTCCAATTTCGGCACCACGCACAACAAGGTCTTCGCGGCAAAGTGTCTTCGCCTCCATTTTGACGAGAACGATTTGAACTGTCCGGCCGGCGTCGACAGCGAGCTGCGGCTTGCAATGCTCTCTGCACAGCAGTCTGCTGAGTCCTATGATGCCTGGTTGTAGCCGCGCACGTAGCTCTACGATTCGCTTCTTCAGCAGCGGTTCGTACCTTGCGAGGAGACGCCATAGCGTATACCGAAGAGGTACCCAGAATACGTGGCGCACATCTAACATCGGGATAGCGTTGATTGCGCGCCTCGTCTGAATCGCATCTCGTCGCACGCGGCGGTTGCGGGCACGTTAACTGGATGGCGCCACCATATTGGCGGAGGCTCGGGTCGTCTGCGCCGGCGCGCCTGCCTAGGGCGCGTTTATAGGGCCTTTTTCTGACGCTGATAGCAAGCGCTTGCGTGGCTCAGTGGTAAAGTATCCGACTCCCACGCAGCGGGCCTGGGCTCGATCACGTCGGAGAGCGGGTACTTTTTTTCGCATTTCCGGCGATAGCGGTTACGGGGCGGCGGCGGCATCATAACGACCAAAAACGGCTATTGGAATGAGCCCATAACAGCTTACGCTGTAAAAGGTCTATAGAAGAGCGTTTAAAACTACATGCGCTAAGCACGGGAGAACGCGGTACGTGCCAATACAATCACGACACTCGGCCAAGCCGATCGCTCTCCGCACCCCCCCTCTCCTCTCTCTCTCTCTCTTGCAATGGGCTCGCGAGCAGGTCGCTCTGCCACAGGCTCTGCCGGCGAGAAGCGCGCGCGAACTAGTTGCGTCACGGCGAGGAGCGAGCGAGCTGAGCGGCGTCTTCAAAAGCGCGAGAAAATAGCCGCCATGGGCCCGCTCTTCCCAGGGTTGTCCCACAATGCGCCGCTTGCCGCCGCTGCAGCCGCCGCCGCCTTCGTCTCGAGGTCGCGAGCCGCAATAACGCTGTTCGTTCGACGTCTCTCTCTCGCTGTCCGCCACTATACGACGACGTACAGGTCACCGTGCATGCCCCCGGCCGACGACGCCATTATCGCCCTTGTCTTGTTGTTTTCGTCTTTTTTTTTTTTTTTTTGCTTGCGCGCTTGTCGATCTTTTTGAGAACGCATCGTGTAGTGGAACCTGTCGAACAGCCGTTGACGGCTCCGTACGGCCATTGCCAAAGCGGAAGTTATTGGAGCCTGTATACCGCAGCATACGTGGACGCCGCGTCGGTCGGTCAGACGTGGTCGAAACGCTGTCATCATCGCCGTTTTACTTTTTACGGTCGATCTTTAGAACCTATATAGTGGTCGTCGAGGAAGCGCCCGACGATGACTACGCTTCAGAGCGCTCTGAAGAGGAAGAATGAGTTGACCGGGAGGTCGGCTTCAGTGTCTCGCTTATAAGACGGAACGACACGGCCGAAGGACATTACGACGTTATAATGCGCGCGCTTGTGTGGAACACAACGGCGGAGCACCTTGCGCAGGTCCCATGATGCGCACTCTTCTTCTTCCACGTCCTTCTGAAGGGGCAAGTCATTCTGAAAGGACGCGGATGAAAGTCAAGCACATCTTTTAAATTGAGACAAGACTGGGTGATAAGTTTTAGCATGACGTTGGAGTAGTCTGAAACACTTCAAAAGGAGGTGCTCGCGCTGTGCAGTTGCCGGGAACCCGCGAGGTTAGAAATGCGGCAACACAACGCGTTCGCTCGCAGCCAATCACGCTTTCTTTTGTTACAAAAATGAAAGAGCGATAGCACTAGCACATAAACCTGTTAGGCTTCAGCTGGACTAAAGAAGGGGTTAAAGAAGGGGAAGGGGTTAAAGGGAATAAAAGGCTCGACTAATCTGCTTGCCCCATTACTTTACACTATAGGCATGGAGAAAAGTACACTTCAGTGATGAGCGCTTATGTCCACGTCTTCCCTCGTATACGCGTCTTTCCCTTGCTGGTTTTTCTATTCATCTACTAACATATGTACCGAATCGCCCAGCAAGTAACTCTGCTGGGACTCGCTGTAAAGGGATATCGACCTCAGCGTTCTGGTACGGAACACCAGCGGGCCACATTCAGATGGTGGTGCAGACTGCAGAAGATCTCGTGTGACACGCCCTGCATTACACCCGAGCGAGGAATTTACCAGCTCTGAGATATGTACTGCTTCTATTATAATCTGAAACGCTAGCTGACGACAACGACTGACTTAGACGATGGAGATAATTATACGCGGCATGCTTTCACAGCACGACGCCGACGTTGATGTCCATGTGCAGAACAATGTGACCAACACTTGATGCGCGTAGTACGTAGGGACACCGCACGGGTGTGCTGCTATGGTCGTTTATACATTGCAAAACGGTTTGCGTATTTATGT